>NC_056052.1:12945941-13245941 GCF_004379255.2 Salvia splendens
CGACTCTACCTAAACTAGACTCGACGCAAAGAAAAACACTTGGTCAAACACACAAACAAAAAAAACACACAACACAAAAACAAAGATTGGGCTATATTTTCAACCATCCCTTACCTCGGGTCTGGTGCAATCCGGCCTTAGACAGCCTTGAACTCCTGCCACCCCCATTCCTTCCTGGTCAGTACATCCGTTGTCAAGATCGATCCAAACCAAACTCTCGGCCAAACACTAGATTCACTCGGTCTCTCATACCTCACCAGGAATGTTAGGACCGCATTCTCTCAATATGCTCAACCACACTTGCTTCGGACTTAGATCTCACGTGCAGCTACTGAAGGACTTAAAGGCTTGTAATGGGGCTATTGGGTTGCAGCGTTTTGGGGTAGATGTTCCTAAGGCTCTAAGTTTTCAAAATTTCTATTTTATTAATGCGGGAGAGAACTGTGTGCTGTAGGCTTTTGATCAGTTGCTTTTTAGCTGGCGCTTCTGGCTTGGGTTCTCCAACTGTTCAGTATCATCTTGTGGCTTTGCCACCCTTATTCCTTCTCTTTTTTTTTTGTGGTCAAGTTTCTGACCATTTTTCTCCACAATCTTCTTTTTTTTTTTTTTTTTGTGTGGCTTCGCCACCCTTATTCCTTCTTCTTCTCCCCTTTTTTTTTCTTTTTGTGGACCCGGGATAACTCCCTGGTCGATTTTCTTCCGAACCTTCTTGCCCAACTGGAGTCTGCTTCCTTGTACATCTTTCTGGCCAGTAGGCTTCATTCGCCTCACGCTTTGCACACACACAGTCCCAGTGGCTAGGGGTATTTATCTGGGTAAAAGAGTTAGGAAAAAAAGGTTCTAAGGGTGGTTTTTTTTTTTTTTTCAGATGGGGGGTTTCCTACTGCCTTCAGTCTTTGCTACCCGTGGTCACTTCATCCTAGGCAATTTGTGGCAGCCTCTCTTTCTTTTCCATATATGTGGAAAGTGGTTCCACTTAAAGCTTATAACTCACATTTTAAGAGGGCTTTCGCTTGGCTGGGCTTTTCTCTCATACTCACATCATCTATCCTGACTAGGAGGTACTAGGGAGGGTGGTTTCGGTTTTCCAGCACGTCTTATCTCCCTCAGTTCCCTTCACCGTCAGCTCAAGACGGTTGAGTTTTAAGCCCAATCACACACAAAATAAAAAAACTAAACCTAACAGGACACTAACACAAGCACGAACACAAAAAATACACATACATCATCATACTGGTCATTGCGTCCCCCCTCCCACTTCACAAGTGTCTGCCCTCAGATAGGGCTGTGAAGTGGAAAAGGTAATGGCCAGTATGATGGACACATAGACAAACAGACAAAAACAACAAATTAAACTAAACTTCTCACACTTAGACTATGGAATAGGCTAAGTGTGAGATTTTGAAACCTAAACAGCAACCAACAAAACACATATATATACAAAACTCCTCACACTTAGGCCGTGCAACGGACTAAGTGTGCGTCAATCATGCTTACGAAAAACAGAAAACACAACACATGCGTCAAAAGACAAACCCTTAACTTCTCACACTTAGACTATAGAATAGGCTAAGTGTTATGAACGGGGTTTGTGCACAAACAGAAATTATACTACCTAGACACACAAAACACAATTAAAACAAACGAAGAGCTAAAAACGAGAAAATAAAAAGAAAAAAAACTAACTGGTCAGATGGGGGTGGTCTTAGCGAAGTCTCCTGCTCCTCCGTGAGGCAGGTGGTGTAGGCTGCTTTTCCAGGGGTTCCTCTTCCGTTCCAGTGTGATCCTTACTCTCCTTCGCCGGTTCCTCGGCTGCTGCCGGCACCTCGGCGTTCTCTTCCTCGGGCACGTCTATCATTGTCTCTGGTGGGTGGGTCTCATCGTCCTGGCCTCCATGGCCGCTTGTTCCTGTAGCTTGTTCTTTCTTCCGGCTGGTCACTTCTTCCAACAACACATCTATCACGGATGCCATCCGGCCCATCTCCGTGACCAATCGATGGTTTTCCTCTCCCAAAGTAGTCACTAACGTCTCCATAGCGTCTTGCTTTTGAGCCAATGTCTTCTGCTCTGCAGATCTCTCCAACATCCTTTCCATCACTGCCGCTAGCTTGACCATCTCTGCTTTCAATTGCTTATTCTCCTCTCTAACTTCACCCATTTCCTTCTCCATTCTGGCTTGACGCTGTTCCTGGTCCGATGCTAATCCGATCATTTCTGCCCTTATCTGTCTGCTTCCCTCCGCTATCTTCTCCACAGCTTTTTCCATCCCCTCTTGTCTCTGGTCATGTGCCGGTGCTTCATGAGCTGCTGCCAACCGAGCAGTGGGTGTAGCTTCCTCTCCCATCGCGTAGAAGTATGGCACGCCTTGCCTCATGTATACCGCATTCGTCCGGACGAATATGGGGGTATCAAACAATCCTGGAGCGTCCACCATCGTCAAGGGGGTTAAGTCTTTGTCCTCTGAAATGGTGACGTTGTTTCTCACAAAGATTCCCAATATATGGCAGAGGGAAATATTCCGTACTGGGTGGGTAGCGATGAGGTGACATGTGTATGCAGTCCAGAACCCTAAGTGCAACTTCTTGCCTCTCTTGGCACACCACATAAGATACAATTCCGTCATCGATGTCCGGACTGCCGAATTCGACTGTCCTAAAAGGTTGTAACCCAAGAAGAGTTGAACCAGGCGTATTGAGATGGATAGATTGGGAGATAGTGGACTGAAACTGTCCTGCCCCGGGGTGAGTAAGCTCTTCCCAAGCTACCTGGGGCTCAAAGTCCACATGCCTGCGGGGAATCCCCCGCTCCCTATCTCTCCACTCGGGCCCTATGGCCTCCTCCAAACTGCATATCCCTAGCCGAACAGTCCATTCAATCAAATTCATCCTAATCTCTCCTCCAAATACTCTGAAACGGATGCACTCTACATCCAAATCCGTTGTGACCTTGAATCGAAAGGTCGCGAAAAATTCTTTGGCCAAATCGACCGGAACATTCAAATTCTCATTCCTTAACAGCCATTCAAAACCCAATTCGTGGAAAAGGGCGAGAAACGATTCCCGAACCTTCAATTCATCTAACGAGGGGAGATGAATTACCTTTCCACACTTAACCTTCTTGCCTTTGCGTTCTTGGTGCGATAGATGGATTGGAGCTCCTTGGAGTCAAAAAATTGCATCCCCTCCACCACGTCATCTGTGAGCTCCACCGTCCAACGCTTATATCGGAGTGGTTCTGCAGGTGGATGCAATAGCTCCCGATGATCGTTAGGGAGTTGCTGCTCCTTGTACTCCTCATCTTCCATGGTCGTATCGCTATCGGATTCAGATTCTTCACTGATCTCATATTCACTGTCACTCTGTGTTTGCCGGTTTGATGGGGTCCTCTGGTCAGCCTCAGTGATCACGATGCCTGTGTTCACGGTACGCGGTTTTTTGGTACTCGGCTTGTTCTTCACAACGGCTTTTCCTTTCCTTTTTCTTTCTATCTGGTACCTGGCTTCCTCCTCAGCTTTGTCGTTCTCTATTTCGGGTTCTTTCTCAGCTTGTGTTGAAAATGGGTACTGGGTAGTAGGACCGGTCTCCCTGTGGCCTACTGACCTGGATGCGAGGTCCAGACCCTCAGCCATCCCGTCAGCCTCTTCACCTTGGCCACTCAGTGTTGGAGAGACCGCTTCGGTTTCCATTGCAGTATCCTCTAGGTCAGTAACAGGTAAAGACTCCTCCCCAGGTTTGTGGGAGTGGTCCTCTCCTCTTCACTCAAGATTTCCACGGGATCTGCCTCTGTGTTCGGCTTCGCCCTACTAGCTGCCCACCTTCCCAAGCATCTCTGCGAAATTCTCCGCGGTTTGGGCGAGTCTGCCTTGGGGTCTGCTTTCACCACCAGTTTCCGCTTTATGGGCTTGGGCTTCACTACCGGAGGTGCCACCGGTTCTGGCTCATTGGTTTCTGCAGCTGTTTCCTCCTCTCCTACCTGCATTCTACCATCCCCTACTTCTACTCGGGGATCTACTGGCTCTTTTTCTTTACTCGGTGCTTCTCCTTCCCCTCCTACCAACTGGAAAGGTCGGCCTTCCGGTATGTTTCCTGATGTGGCTTTCTCCCTGTTTCCTGCTGCCCCCAATGCGAGGTCTAGACCCTCAGCCATTGGTGCAGTGTCCTCTTCTCTCTGGTTGACCCTGTTCAGAATCGAGTCAAATTCTTCGTCTGTCATTAGGCCTTGTTTTCTGGCCGATTCATTCAAATCTATTTCCGGCCTTCTCACTTCTTGAACTACCGGCTCCGCTTCGGGCGTTTTCTCTGTTCCTTCGCTCCCCTCCGGAGTTGTCTTGCCTTGACTCGACTTTTTCGTATGCTCCTCAGAGCCGGAGTCGTAATGTGCGGTGATAGCGTCGAGCTCTGCCGAATTCGGCACTGAATCTGCTGCATGACTGTCCGGCGCAGGCGGGAGTTCACTGGGTGTGGTTCCTACGCCCCCCATTTGATCAAAACCAGTCAATGCCGCCGTCCAGTCCCGAGTAGGGTCCTGTTGACGAAGAAATGCCATCATGGCATCCATGGAAATCATAGGTGGTGGCTGAGCGGTCGGTGCTGGTGGCGGTGGATTTTGCTGTGGTTGTGCCTCCTGGGTTTCTTGGCGGCGCGGTTTGATTTTCCGGGCGAAAGCTTTCTTCCCCATGAGTGGAAATCTGCGATTTAGTGGTGAAAAGGTAGGGTTGAGGGTTAAGAATGATGTTTCCGCGAGAGAGATGGACAAGGATTTCTTGAAAGCAAATTGAAAATGAGGGTTTGTGAGGGAAAAGTGTTGGGACGGTAAGTTTAATTCGGGTGAGAGAGAGCAGTTGCAGGTGGTTGTAACCGGTTATCAAGGGTAGCCGGTCGCGACGTTTCAGACGGGAAGGGCGGTTGAGGTTGCTGGCCTCTGATTGGTCCGCGCGTCTTTTCCCTCTGCTCACGCGCCATTTCTCTTGCTGTCACCCTGCAAAAGCTGCACAAGCTTTAATTCAAATTTTCGTCCTTTCCATAATTCCTCCTCTATTTGCCTAAAAAAAGGAGACTAATTTAAATGGGCACTTAAATAACATTTTGAAATAGCACCAGATAAACAATCCTTTGGTCAATGCGCACTTCAAATTAAAATTAAGGCTCGAAAATATTTTTTTTGGATTTTTAGGAATTATCTAGCGTGCAAAAAATAATTACGTATTTACAATATTTACAACTTTCTTAGGTAATTTGGAATTCAACTTGGCCAGTATATGCATACTATTCTCAAAGGGAAACTGGCCGCGCGGAATTCCAAATTCCTATCTTACTGATCAGTATGAAACCGATGTAAGTGGCTGTAGTGGAATTTCATCCACTACACCCACCTCGCTATTATCCCTGAATATTTTCAACCTATGCCCATTTACTATGAAAGGTTCAGAGTTAGAAAAACTCCCTGAAATTTCTACTGCCCCGTTGGACCGGAGTGCAGTTATGATGTAAGGTCCTGTCCATTTGGACTTGAGTTTCCCTGGCATAAGCTTCAATCTTGACTGGAAGAGTAGTACTTTCTGGCCAACATGGAGCTCCTTAGTCCTCAGATTTCGATCATGCCATAATTTAGTTCGTTCTTTGTACCACATGGCGGAATCGAATGACTCCAATCTAAGTTCCTCAAGCTCCTGCAGTTGCAACTTCCTTTCCTCTTCACAGGCTGTAGCATCCATATTCACTTTCTGTACTGCCCAGTATGCTCGATGCTCGATTCCAACTAGTAAATGGCACATCTTTCCAAAGACAATCCGGTAAGGGGACATGCCTATGGGAGTCTTGTAGGCTGTTCGATACGCCCAGAGAGCATCCTCTAACCTTACACTTCAATCCTTCCTAGAAGTGTTCATCGTCTTCTCCAAAATTTTCTTTATTTCGCGGTTAGAGATTTCTGCTTGACCATTTGCTTGCGGATGGTAAGGGCTGGATAGTCTATGGTGCACACCGTATTTCTTCATTAAAGCTTCAATTGTGCGATTACAGAAGTGTGTACCTTGATCGGATATGATCGCCCTGGGCACACCGAATCGGCTGAAGATATGACTCTTTAAGAATTTGGCCACTTCCTTGGCTTCACACGTGCCTGTGGCCTTGGCTTCCACCCATTTGGAGACGTAGTCTACAGCAACTAGGATATACAGATTCCCATAGGATGAAGGGAAAGGCCCCATGAAATCCATTCCCCATATGTCGAATAACTCGCAAACTATTACGGGTACCTGTGGCATTTCATCCCGGGCAGATATTCCACCGGTCAGTTAGCAACGCTCACAACTTCTGCAAAACTCGTACGCATCTTTGTTGAGGGTTGGCCAATAAAAGCCGCTATCCAAAATCTTCCCAGCCGTCTTCTTGGACCCGAAATGTCCTCCGCATGCTAACGAATGGCAGTGGGTCAAAACATCCCGCTGATCCCAGTCAGGAATGCACCTCCTTATCACTTGATCGGACCCTATCCTCCACAAATAGGGGTCGTCCCAAAAGTAGTATTTCGCTTCACTCTTGATCTTCATTCTTTGGGCTTTGGTAACACTTGGCACTTCTGGAAGCTCTCCAGTTACCAGGTAGTTGGCCAGGTCCGCGTACCAAGGCTCTTGCCCTACCTTCTCTTTTCCTTTTGTTGTATCATTCTGACCAGTAAGCTTGAACACTTCTTCCCAATCAATTCTTCTGGGCGCAAAAATCACCTCACACAAATGTTCCTCTGGAAATTTATCATGCACTTCGTCACCGTTTCCATCTTGCACTATTCTGCTCAAATGGTCCGCCACTTTGTTCTCGACTCCTCGCTTATCTTCTACCTCCCAGTCAAATTCTTGTAGCAAGAGTACCCATCGGATCAAGCGTGGTTTGGATTCCTTCTTGGCAATCAGATACTTAATCGCCGCATGGTCAGTATACACTATGACCTTAGATCCCAACAAATATGGCCTGAACTTCTCGAAAGAATACACCACTGCCAGCATCTCCTTTTCAGTGGTATCGTAATTCCGCTGGGCTTGATTTAAAGTCTTGGACGCATAAAAAATTACGTACCTCTTCCCGTCGATCTTCTGACCCAGCACGGCTCCTACCACAAAATCGTTGGCGTCGCACATTACTTCGAACGGGTGGTTCCAGTCAGGAGCCCTTATGATAGGTGCGGATATCAACTTTTCCTTGAGAAGGTTGAAAGCAGCCTTGCATTGCTCATCAAAGATGAATTCCACGTCATTCTGAAGTAATCTAGTAAGGGGCTGGGCGATCTTGGAGAAATCCTTGATAAATCTTCGATAAAATCCGGCGTGCCCCAGAAAACCCCTTATTCCCTTCTGATCAGTAGGGAATGGTAATTTGGATATAACATCTACCTTGGCTCGATCCACTTGGATACCTCTCTCTGAGACCACGTGTCCTAAAACTATCCCTTCGGCGACCATAAAATGGCATTTTTCGAAGTTCAAAACCAAACTCTTTGCTTGACATCTCTCCAAAACTATATCTAAATGGTGAAGGCAAGAGTCGAACGAGTCTCCGTAAACCGTAAAATCGTCCATGAATATCTCTATGCAATCCTCAATCAAATCAGAAAATATGCTCATCATACATCGTTGAAACGTACCTGGAGCGTTGCACAGGCCGAAGGGCATGCGACGGTATGCATAGGTTCCAAACGGGCAAGTGAAAGTAGTCTTGTCCTGGTCCTCAGGATCTACGTAAATTTGGAAATACCCGCTGTACCCATCTAGAAAGCAGAAAAACTTCTTCCCAGCTAATCTCTCCAACATTTGGTCGATGAACGGCAGGGGAAAATGGTCCTTCCTGGTCGCATTGTTCAGCTTACGGTAATCGATGCACATTCGCCAACCCGTGACTAGCCTCGTTGGGATCAGTTCATTCCTCTCATTCTGAACTACTTGGATGCCCGACTTCTTTGGGACCATGTGGATCGGGCTGACCCACTCACTATCCGGTACTGAATAGATAATCCCTAGCGACAACAACTTCAAGATCTCCTTCAATATCTCTTCTCGCATGTTAGGGTTTACCTTCCTTTGAGCATCTCATGTGCCTTCGCTCCTTCCTCCAACCTAATGTGGTGCATGCAGACGTCGGGGCTAATCCCCACTAAATCTGTAAGACTCCATCCAATTGCCTTCTTGTTCTTGCTCAGCACGGTCAGTAGCCTAGCCTCTTGTTCTTTCGTGAGGCTGCTACTGATGATCACTGGATAAGAGTTCTCCTCTCCAAGGAAGGCATACTTCAAATTTGGTGGCAACTTCTTCAGCTCAACTTGAGGTGGAAGTGTGTCTTCGGGTAGAGGGTTTTTCTCAATCTCTCCTTCTTTTTCTAAACCTCCCTTCGATGGTTCTTCTATACTGGCTGGTAGCTGAACCCCTGCGGCTCCAGTGAACTCCGATTTCTGACAGAATCCCTTGATTGCTACTTCTATTTCTTCATCAGTCAACCCTTGGCTACTGATCATTTCGCACCATGCAGCTGCTTCGACGTCAGCTTGCTCATAAACATCTAATGCTTGGAGTTTCTCCTGCAATAGTTCGGTCTCAAGAAAATCTTGGACAAGGGGGTCAATCACGTCAACATAACACAAATTTTCAGAATCAATCGGTTTCTTCATGGCTTCATTGATATCAAAAGTAAATTTCTCTCCATGGAAATCAATGCAAATTGTCCCCTCGGCCATGTCTACTATTGTCTTAGTCGTTCTCAAAAATGGCCTTCCTAACAACACTCCACTAGATTCCCTAGCTTCATGCTCACTCATTTTGATCACATAAAAATCAGCAGGATAGGTAAAATCATGCACTCTTACTAACACGTTTTCTAAAACTCCCTCAGGACTTATGCACGACCTATCAGCCAGTTGGATCAACACCCTAGTATTAGACAATCTAACTCCCTTCAATCGGTTATAGATAGACAATGGCATAACATTTATGGACGCCCCCAAATCACACATTGCATGTTTGACCTTCACATCTCCTATAGCTATAGGCAAAGTGAACATACCTGGATCGGCTCTCTTGGGTGGTAACTTCTCTTGCACTATTGCTGACGCTATTCCTTCCACCATAATCTTGCCATCCTTCTGGGCTCTCCCGGCTATGAAGTCCTTAATGAATTTCCCGAGAGGGGGTAGCTTCACGGCTTGGAGGAATGGTATGGTGACATCCAACTTCCCAAAAATCGACAAGTAGTCAACCGGGTTCTCTTTCTTCCTCTTTGAAACAAATCGGAATGGGAACGGTTTCTCCCCTTTTTTTTCCTCTACTGGTTCTTCAGCAACCTTCTTGGAGTTTTTCTTGGGTAGTTCCTGGGTCTGGGCCTCCATTCTGGGTTCTACCTCTTGAGGGGGTTTCTACCTGGTCAGTAGGGTGTCGGGTTCACCTCGTAAACTTGGTGTATCATCCAAGAAGAATGGATCCTTCATCCGAGGCATAGTTCTCCCTAATTCATCCACTGAAATGGTATCACCTCCTATCTTCGTTCCATTAGATCCTCCACCAGGTTGTTTCGGTTGAGGCGCGTCATAAGTGGTTCCCGACCTCAACGTAACCTTACTCACATTTTCCTTTTCGGGCATTTGGACTGTAGATGGGAGTTTCCCTGCATTTCCCTTCAAATCACCCACCGAACTGGCCAGTTGAGCTAACTGCCTATTCATCATATCCATGTTCGCCTTATGTTCCTTCTGGGCATTTTGCATCCCCTGCACGACCTCATTATGGGATTGCAATTCTCCTTTGATGCTCTGTTGTGATGCTAGCATTTCACCCATCATGCCTTCAACGGATCTCCTTGACCTGCTCGAGTTTTGGAAGTGACTTGGCCCTTGGTGTTGATAGTTCTGGGAGGTTTGCTGGCCTTGATTAGGCGGGTATTGGTTATACTGGGCAGGAGGGGTGTACTGATCTTGAGGATATTGATTCTGGTGCTGGCCTTGGAATTGATTTTGGTTCTGATGGTTTTGGGGTCCTGGGTTAGGCTGATTTTGGAAGTTTTGGAAGTTTCTCTGGTGGGGTGGCACATAGACAGGGTTCGGGTTCTGTGGGTGTTGGTTTTGGGAATGTTGGTTTCTTCCTGACCAGTTGGGCTGGTAGTCTGGGTTCGCTGGTCCACGGTTAGGGTTTTGGTTCGGATGGGGGTTATACTGGCTCTGACCTTGGTTCTGATTTTGGCTCCCGTCACCCCATCGAAAGTTTGGATGATCCCTCCATGGTGCATCCCGTTGCCTACCTTGAATCCAATGCCCACTAGAGTTGAAGTACCCCGCAGTATTAACTTGCTCCATATTCCCGAAGTCATTAGGCTGATCATAGTTCGGTCCTTGATTTCCCTGCTCTGCACCCTTGTAATTCCCAGCTGAGGGAGGTGGTGGAGTGCTCTTCTCGATCGCACTCAGAAGTGACTTCTTCAGCTCATCCATTTTCAAATCCATTTTCTGCTCCAGTGTATTTTCCTGATCAGTAACCGAGGCAACAACAGCCCGCTCTCGGTTATATCCTTCCCTTGAATGGTCATACTCTTTCTTTGCATTCAGTAGCTTCCTTAGGACTCTCTTTGCTTTGCTAACCCGCAATTGCGTGAAGCTTCCTCCCGACGATGAATTTACCAGGTCCTTGGTTACCGCGTTCATGCCTTCGTAGAAAGTATGATGTACTTCAATGTCCGCCATGCGATGGTTGGGACACGATTCCGAAAGACCCATGTATCTTGCCCAATAATCACTCAAGGGCTCATCATACCCTTGCTTCACATTAGTTATTTCCCTCTTCAGCGCGCTTGTCTTGGATGACGGAAAAAACTCGACCAGAAATGCTGACTTGAAATCGGCCCAAGCCTCGATGGAGTTGGGGGGCAGGCGCATGAACCAGGTGTTAGCTTCCCCTTTTAGCACAAATGGCAAAGCCTTCAACCTATAATCATCCTCCGTCGCTCCTGCCGGTCTCCTCTGCGCCCTACAAATTTTGCAAAACTCATGAAGAAACTCATACGGCCCTTCATAGCTCTTCCCACAGTATGTAGGCAGGATTGCGATCACATGAGGCTTCACATCGCAGGCGGTTTGGCCTGGAGTAACGACTATGGCTTGCGGGGGCTCTCCTTCAGTATGCGCGTTCAGCGTCCCGATCTCCGGGTCCTCATCTCCCTGGTTGGCCATTTCCCTTGGGTTGCCTTCCAACAGTGGTATCTCTTCTGGTATCGGTCCCTCTATGGTGCCCTTCTCCTCGTCACTACTCGTCCCTAGGTCAGACAAGGTGGTCGACAAGCCAGAACGAGTGGTTACGAGTATAGACCCTCGCTGAAGTATCTTCGGTCTCCCCTGGTCAGGAGCCGAACTGCTTCTCATAAACTGAAATGGAAAGAAAAGGAAAAGAAGATTATGCACAATATATACGCCAAAGTATCACACACAAAAGTAACTAGTAACGCCATCCATCCCCGGCAACGGCGCCATTTGAAACAATGGATTTCTCAGGGTGCTTAGGTGTCGTTCAAGCAAGGATATATCCTACTGGTCAGGATAGAGATCCTAACTAAGCCTAGACCCTGGTTTCAAAAATTCCTCAACCCACTTCTACTGATCAGTATAGTGGTGGTAAGGGTCGAATCCCACAGAGATGGTGCGTTAAAACTATTGTGGTGATATTCTGGATGGTTTGGTTAGCTACCACGCTCGGGTTGAGTCTCTACCTAGGCAAGAACTTAAAGGTAATTTCCTACTGACTAGAATGGGGAAAGGAGTGTAGGAGTGCAGCTGTGTACGTGGAAATAGGGAGACATTTTTGTAACAGGAAATATTTGGAAGGTACGGGATTCTATTTTGGGCTAGACAGAATATTCAGAGGGTAGTGGTAGTCAAGGTGACTGGGCTGACAGATCTGCAGGTTATAACGAAAAGCAAAGGACAAAAAGTAAAAAAAAAAAGCAAAAGCATCTAAAAAGCAAGTGGTCCCCAACATTTGACAGGGACATCATCTTCTTCAGCAACACAAACTGAAATCAGAAAACAATTCCAGATTCAACACGGAAACACAGTTTATCAATTCGCGAACACAGATCCACAAATACGAACACCAAATCTTAAATCAAGCACATAAAATGCAACTCCGCATACTGATCAGCAGGAAAACGAAAACGAACTCAAACAAGACTTCACATGCAGCGATTCACTCACGATCAACAGTTCCACACTTAACTAAAGGAATTTTGATAGAAACAAAGAAAGGAAAGTGTCAGCACTTAAAACACCAAGGAACCTTAGATCTAAGCTAACTAGGCGAAATAGGAAGGAAAATAAATCAACACAATAACCGAAACGGAAATCAACTTCATAGCATAAACACGTTCAGATCTTCAACAAGTACTTCAAAAGCAGAAAATATCCAAAAGCAACAAAGATCCAACGTAAAGAAAGCAAGTAAATTAAACTACGAAAGCGAATAAAAGTGTTTCGCCATTCCGGGCGATGAAATCTCTAAGCTACGGTTCTGCTGGCTGGAACGAACGATCTGGAATTCCGAGAACATCTAAATCTTCAAGTGACCATGGCAGTGGCGAGAAACGAGATTCTGGACTGGGCTGAAGGACTGAACTCCGAGAGAATTCTACCTAAGAGTGATGATGATGATTCGATTCCCCTTTCTCTCTCCAAGTGGCTTCCTTTTATAGGGAGGCTTACCCTTGATTTTTAGGGTAAGACCTTGCGGTGAGATGACTTCCTTGCCCTTAATTGTGATTGAGTAGTCCCAGCTATCCTCCTTCTCCATCTCGAGCCATATTTGCATGTATACTGGTCAGTACGTAATCGTCCTGACGCCCTTTTCACTTGAAGTGTCTGAAACTCTGCCTACTGGCTAGAATGCTTACCCTGCACGCTTAAGCAACTAGTTTTTGCAGATATAATTCAATTACGCACATCATACTGACCAGTAACCTAGGCCTAGAATACGACTTATCAAACGTCCCTGGTGCATTGCAGAGACCAAAGGGCATCCTCCTATACGCATAAAAAGGGCTTGTGAAAGTTGTCTTTTCCTGATCTTCGGGGTCCACATAAATTTGAAAATACCCATTGTACCCATTTAGAAAGCAAAAATACTGTTTACCGGCTAATCTCTCCAGCATCTGGTCAATGAAAGGTAGTGGAAAATGATATTTCCTCATAGCATCATTTAATTTCCGATAATCAATACACATCCTCTACCCTGTAACTAACCTTGTAGGCACCAGCTCATTCTTGTCGTTTTTAACCACTTGAATTCAAGACTTCTTTGGTACCATGTGTACTGGGCTGACCCATTTACTGTCAGGAATAGCATAAATAATCCCCAATGCAAGTAGCTTTAGCACTTCGTTCAGAACCACTTTTTTTTTAATCAAACACCTTCACGGTGGAGGGTTCGTGGGTCCCTCGTCCCTATATTTCAACGTAAAAGGATTACAAACGAGGCCCCACCCAAAAGTAGTGTGCCTAGACAAAATCATAGGAGTAGTATGCCTTCTGATCCCAACTGGTTCGGACCTCATCATACTCCCTTGAAAATTACAATTAAACCAACAAACTATGCCAATTTCTAACTCTAAACCACTCTTCCAACCTCTAGTCTTCCTCCCCACTTATGGCCTGAATGTTTGGGACTCCCATAACATCAAGGCATACGATTGCTTTGAGGATCCTCGGAGCCATGAGGGCATGCATGCGCTGGTATTCCGATCCCTCCAATCCCATTTTGACTAGTAGGTCAGCAGTTTTGTTCCCTTCTCAGAGGATGAAGGTGGACCGTGTAACCTGCTGCCTTTTGTGGATGACAAGGCGTGCCATAACACGGCTTATATGGGTTGGCCCTCACTTCGAGCCATTAAAGAGATTAACCGCTTATTTAACGTCCTACTCAACCCAAATTCTAAAGCAAGTACCAGACCGTGATGAATGGCAAGTAATTCCACTTCGAGGGCCGAGTGTGCTTCGAGTAGAGTGGTGAAAGCCGAGAGCATGTTACCCTCGTGGTCTCGGATGATGCCTCCCCCTCCGACTTTTCCGGTTGTTTCCATGAAAGCACCGTCAGTGTTAAGTTGATCCAGGGGTTGTCCGAGGGGTTCCATTTGATTGGCATCACAGGGGGCCTCGGGTTCCGGAGCTCAACACCACAGGGGATGTTGATGTTAAGCCTCACTCCCATCCAATGCTTCGGTCTGAAATTGCCCGTGGCCATGCTATTTCGAATGAACATTTGCACTTGCCATACCACGTTGTAGGCCTTAAACTCCACCGATTGGTGACGGCTTCTATTCCGCTCCGCCCATAGGAAGGAATGGCTCGGCTGAGATGTTTCTTGCCTGGGTGTCGGAGTCTATTTGACCAAACGTCGAGCCTTTTCGAGATGGTGTCATTGTTCCGGAGTCTTGGGGAGGCACCCTCGAACCATGAGTCGAACTCTCTCCAAACGCTTTTAGCCCCCGCCCCTCGGATAAAGAGGTGTTGGAGTGATTCAATGCCCGGCCTATGGGGGCAACACTGGCATTTGGAAGCCATTTACATTCTCCTCCATTGTAGCTTCGTGTCAACAGGGATTCGATTGGATAGGAGCCTTCAAGAGAAGATGGCGATAGACCTTGTGAGCCCCGCCTTCCATATGTCCTCTAGCCCCGGTACAATAGGGTCGTGGGCTCGGGTGGTCTCCCATGTCGTTGCCATTGTGAATTTCCCCGTCCGGGACAACTTCCATCTCGGAACATCTGGCTCACCTAAGATGATGGGGTGTCAAGAATCTTCAAAATGGCTTGTTGTGAGAGACCATCCTGATCATGAAGGAATTGGAGCTTAGGCTCATTTCATGCCCCATCCACAATGAAGTCCGAGACAAAAGCGAGGGGGTCTCCTATTTCGTCTAGGATGAGTTCTCTAAGGGGCGTGTTGCCAAGTCACCGGCCATCCCAGAAATAAAGGTTCCCTTGTCCCACTACCCACCCAATGTATGGTTGTGCTTGCGCCCGAGCCTTCAAGAGCCTCTTCCATGTTGAGCTATTTCTTCCCGATGCTCTAGTGGTGAGGGGGGAGGCTTTGAGACAATATTTGGCCATCATGTACTTTGCCCATAGGGAGTTTTGTTCACGGAATCACCACCAAAGTTTGAGATTGAAGGCACAAAGTACCTCCTTAAATTTATGAATGCCAAGTCCTCCTTCGGTCGTAGGGAGGCAGACCTGGTCCCACCCTATCCAATGGGTTCTTTTCTTCTCGCTAGTCGAGCCCCAAAAATATCGTGCCAATTGTTGATCAAGCTGCTTTAGGGCGTCGCACGTAGGCTCGATAGCTTGAAATATATGTATTGGGACCGCCTCCAGTGTGCTCTTGATGAGCGTGAGTCTCCCCCCAAAGGAGAGATGCCGGTGTGCCCAACCTGAGATTCTAGCCGCAATTGTTTCCCTAAGGATCATGAACATATCTGTACTCTTCACCCCTTGATAAATAGGAACTCCTAAGTAGAGGAAAAGGAATGTACCTCGGCTCAAGCCACCCTCATTTTGGATTGCGTTTTCCCATCCTTGGATGTGGATGTTGTCTTCTTCAATAAGCATGAGCTAAATCAAACAAACTCAGATTCCATAGATGAAATTACAGATTAACAACTCCACAATTCAGATCCATAAATTAATACTCTAAAATCCAAAGATTAATCTAGCGAAACAAAAATCACAATTACTGGATGACATGCAAGGTGGCAGAATTCACGTATTAAGCTTTAGCACTTAACCACATCAAAACTAATCTAACAACAAACCAAACTTATAATCTCAGATCGTTCAACTCCAAATGGAAACATGCTTTCAACACTTAGAAATTACCGCGACAACTAGATCTAAGCTACCTAGGCAGAATAAAACAGATTCAAACCGAAAGAAATGCATAAAAACAACTTCATTGCATAAAATGTTTGGATCACAACAAACACTTCAAAAGATAGCAAGTATTGAATATGTAACAGATCCAACGTAAGAAAACAAGTAACGGTTAACTAGGAAAGCGAAATAAGATTGTTTTGCCACTCCGGGCGATGAAACTGCTACGACTACGAAATGAACCGGCTGGAACGATGGAAGGCGATTCTCCGGTGGACTGAGGTAGTTCAGGTGACCATGGCTGTGGCGAGGAAGGAGAAGATTTGGACGATGCTGAAGGAATTGATCTACCGAGAGAGAACCCTAACTAAGTGTGAATGTCGATGATGATTCTCTCTCCAGGTGGCTTCCTTTTATAGGGAGGCTTGCCCTTGCTTTTTA
Source organism: Salvia splendens (assembly GCF_004379255.2). Classification (NCBI taxonomy): domain Eukaryota; kingdom Viridiplantae; phylum Streptophyta; class Magnoliopsida; order Lamiales; family Lamiaceae; genus Salvia; species Salvia splendens. The sequence goes on from NC_056052.1 coordinate 12,962,264, forward strand.
GGGTAGACTCTCTTCGTGAAATGACTCTTTTGCCCATGTTTGTGGTTGATCCTTCCCAGCAATCATTCTTCTCCATCTCGAGACTTTTTGGCATGCATCCTGGTCTGTATTGCACCCTTCTGGCGTTCTTTTAACTTGAGTTATCCGAACCCTCTCGTACTGACTGGGTCCTTTTTCCTGCACACTTTAGCAACTGTTTTGCAAATATAATCCAATTACGCACGTTATACTGACCAGTAACCAAGTCCTAGAATGCGACACACCACTTCACGACCACAAATATCCAAGATAATTTCATCGGGAGGCGGTGCCTAGGATCAACTGGTTTGGCGTGCCTAGGAAGGCCAATTAGGTTGCACCATATTGCCGCAATGGGCGATTCACAATATGCATCAAAGTCGGGTGACCATTTGAACACTCTCATCGGGTGACGGTCGACGAACCACACTGGGGTGCCTTTATGGCCACTTAGGAGCCGGGCATAATCCGCAATATCCTCAAATTGCACAAGTATGTGTTTAGCATTAATATATTTCAAGAAAAACCACGGCTGAATTTAATGTTTTCAAGAGCCTTTTGAATTTGATGCGAGGCTGGAATAGAATGTGAAAACTTACCTATGATGGCATGGCCAAGGTTTGTTGCGAGCTTTTGGATTTCTGCCCCGGAGAAGTATATAGCTGGAACGCCATTGGATGTAGTTGCGTATCCAATATTTTGGATGTTCTCCGGGTCGAAGACTTGAGGAACTAAAGCAAACGAAAGCAATCAAAATAGAAAACATCAGATCCAACACAACTTGAACTAAAAACTTCATTTCATAAACGATTTTCTGTAAATGTAATTAAAACAGAATTCCAAACAAGAATTTAAAGAGCTATCAACGAGGGAGGGATCGTTCATCGTGGGGGTATCCATATTGCGGGCCTCAATTAAGTGACGGACATTGGATTTTGTGACGTGAAGGTTGCAACATGTTAATTGTAATAGATTTGTGAAGAGTACATTGATGACCACTTTAGTTGGTAGGGAGGGCCTCGTTATACTCTAATTGGTTTTGGCGAGCCATCACTTTTGGGCGGCTCGGTGTTCTTGGTTGTTCGTTGCAATTGTCCTTAGTAATGCACAGGTGTGGATCCGCCTTAACCCTCCACCCTCGTTGTGCTTTTGCTTAAAAAAACGAGGGAAAGGTAACTAGAGTAGCAACTAGAAGAAAAACATTAACAACAACTAAGCTACCAAAAAGATGAACTGAAAAACAGAATAGAAATTGTTTAAACCCCTCGGGGTGCTACAAAAACTTCAACTACGAAGACTTCTATGCAGATCTAGGTCCCTTCTTCCTTGATGAGGAAGAAGAGATAAAAACAGAGGTGGAAACGGCGACTCCTGCTGCTAACTCCTTACTCCATGACATGAAAAATGAGGTGAAAATGAGGTGACTGAAGGTGATGATGGTGTCCAACTCCCCTCTTGTGTGCACTCTCTCTGTATTTATAGGATGATGTTGGGCCCAAATCCCTAGGGTAAGCCTATCCTGTCTTGACATTTATGCCCTTTAGATGACATCTTTTCTTCTCTCTCCTCTTACTCATCACTTCATGTGGTAAACTCCACTTGATCAATTTGTCGGCTGGGCAAGCTTCACTGTTCGTACGCAACTGATCAAGTTGGCTTCTTTTCTGGCCATTTTCACTCCTTTCCTGAGTTGATAAAGTTGATCCTGCACTTGCCTCTTTTAGACTTTATAGCCCCCTGCACACTCAAATTCACCATTTTTTTCGCACATAATCAGTAATGTTAGTGTAATAAACCCTACAACACCATGTGTCCAGATCCTTTGTGTAACGCCCCACTTTCGGAACCCTAATTTGCGAAGCATAAAAATTTTGTATTTAATGCTTTTAATGCCGTGAAGTATGTGAATTAAATGATGAGTGAATTAATTGCATGTTTTCTGTGTGACCTAATTGCGTTTTGGAATTTAGATTTGATTTAATTAGTCAAATCCGTTGAGCATATGACGTGGCTGTTGAATAGTCAAAGATGTGGAACATATGACGTGGCTATTGAAAGGTCAAAGTGTTGAGAATATGTGGGGGAAGTGAAAATGGTTGAAATTGTGACGTGGCTGTGCGAATAATCTATGCGGGGTGAAATATATTGTGGCGAATTATTTCTTAAGGGATGAGTGAGATTAAATAGGAGCATCAGTATTCATTTTGCATTTTCGACCCCTGTTATTATTGGAGAAGAAATCCTATTTTTCCTTGGATTTAATTAATTGTTTGGGATATTTATCCAAATTAAATCCAAAACCCAATTAATTGCTTGGAGCATGTAATATGAATTTCCGGTTATCGAGTTCTCCCAACAGAATTATAGACGAAGAGTGTATTCAAATATAAAAAACAAGCAGTTCAGTTATTTAAATCTTTAAAAACTGAGTACCTGAAGTGGGGTGGGTAGATTGAAGTCTGCTACAATGCATGGTACACCGCGCCTGTCACATGCGCTCTTTGATCGTCTCTGTTTCCATGTGCAAAAATATGCCCATTATTCTGCAATATTTCAAATTGGCCAATGAATATCTTGTTATCTCTCTCGTTACGCATATTTGATTATCAGTGTGATACGGTTTTTTACTCATTTTTTCTAATTTTTGATAAGTGAGCCCTATAATCAACTAAATTATTATACGTATAATTAATTACTCATTTTATTTCCTTATAGTTGATGTGGTTTTTTACTTATTTTTTTTGAATTTTAGATAAGTGAGCCCTATAATGAACTAAATTATTATACTTATAATTATTTACTCCGTTTATTTCCTTATAATTGAGTCATTTTTTCATTTTGAGAAGTTCCTTCATAGTTGAGTCATTTCCATATTTAGTAATAATTTTTTTCTCTTTCTTACTTTACTCCCTCTTACTTATTTTCTCTACTTTATTCTCTCTATTTTTCTCTCTCTTACTTTTTTATCTATTTATTTAACACATTCAACATCCATTTCTTAAACTTTGTGACCAAAAATTTTGCCTCAACTATGAGGGAACGAAGGAAATACTGTACAAAACTAATACTACTTCCGTCAATTAATAGATTATTTGGAGTTAACACAAGTTTTAATGCCTAACTGATAAGTAGAAGAGAGAAGAAAAAAGTAATTGAAATAGTGGGATCCATAAATTATACTCCCTCTGTCCACCATTAAATGTACCATTTTTCCACTATATTTGGTAAGTGGACTGATGAGTAATTTTAGGTCTTTCTTAGTCAAAATAGTTGAATTGAAATTAACACAAGTGAGACAATTGTTACTCCAAACACTTGCTGACAAGACACGGATTTATCTTATGCATTCAATTATATCTCATACGTTCGGGATAATTTAAAATAAATCAACATGCAAGCACTAAACATGCTAAACATCAACTAGTCAAAGAATAGTCAAACACTTACTCTTTAAACCAATTTCAACAATCCTAAGAACCCTACGGAAGCGCGAGATTCAAAGTACAATTGCAATTAGGATCAAAATCCATTATCAAGTTGTCATCTAAACAATTCCAATTGTTAATTTATTACTACCACAATCCATCTCAATTCAAGCTAAAGATGCATTAAATCAAGACTATAGAATTATCACTAAAGATGCACCTAAAGTAATAAATTCATTCAATCAAATAAGTAGCGATAACGAACATGAGATAGAACGAGCATAGAATAAATCACGAAGTCAAAATGTCATACTGCATGTTTGGAGCAACACAAGATTCTTAGCCTAACATAATTAAACTAAGAAAAATGATAAATGGAGATAAAACCCTAGAAACCATAGAGTAAATTTGGAGTAGATGATGGCTGGAATTTTCTCCTTTCTCTTCTCTCTTTCTCACGCTGAATACCTCCAGAATCGCTCCTCTCCTCAATTTCTCAATGGAAGTCTTTGTATTTCTCTTTGTTTTTCTCTCTGCAGTTTTTTTCTATGTCCTCTCTCTCTGATGCGGCACTCCTCTCTATCCCTCCTTTTTATATCTTTCTTTTTCTCCCCCAAATTTGCTTAGAATTAGTTGCCAATTTCCCCTAAAGTTTCGCCTCCTTTTCTTTTTTTTTTTTAGGAATAGATATTAAAGCCAATTAAAATATCATTTTCTTTCCTTAAACCATGCGATTCCTTCCGTAATTAGAGTACCTTTTTCAATCATGATTCTTGCAATATTATAGCACTTCCTGCCAAGAAAACATATAATATAAATTAGGCTTTTACAAATTAATTAATAAACCAACAAGTCCATCCCATGCGTACAAAAATCAATTAACAAAAGATAGTCAAATTTGAATTAATAGTCAAATTTGAATTATTAATTGACATGTACAGATGATTTAATTAAAAATGCATGAAATATTAGAGTAACATAATCAACTATTTGATTTACATCAAATACCCTAAACTTAAGTTTTGCCTGTCCTCGAGCAAGATAAGCAATCAAGCACAAAGGATTTCAAATCATGACGACATTCATGAAATCCCCAAATTCATATCATAAAAACTCTCACAAGTCAAGAAATTACCTAAGCTAACTCCACATTCTCCTTTGAACATGACTTAGAATGACAGTATGAACACAAACCAGCTCCCTAAGATCTAGTTATCCAGCAAGCAATCCAAGTCCAAGCAATGACTCTAGTGTCTCAAACCATCGTTGCTAAATCGTCAAAAGAAGTTCATTCGGCTATTCTCTATTTTAAATCTATAAGGTCTTTCCACAAAATTCAAAGCAGAACTCATCAACAAAATGTCAATACCTTTGCACAAATCAAAAGGTCTTTATTTGTGGTTGTAATGGGGCTTTTGGTTAAGGTGGGATATCAAATTTGGTTAATAGCCCATTCCACCAAAATCAAGAATACTAGCACATCCCATGGGACAACATCTCCCAAAGCTTCATAATAATTAAGCATGAAATTTCCACAGCTCAGCACCCCCAAACTTAAGATTTTTCAACATAACAAATCAAGCTTTTTTTTCTGCCTTGACTTTTTCTCTATGAACACGCTGCCTCTTTTTTTTAACTTAGCAACTTTGCACCTTATGTCTCAAGCATAAATTGGATATTACATAACAAGCATCTAAACTTATGAAATTTTTCTTGCCACCAACAGCAACTACCCAAAGATGTGCTAGCACCTCAATTTTAGTTACAAGGACTGACAAGAAGGGCTAACAAAAGGATATATCATGTAGGCCAGTTACAAAGAAATTAGGCTATAAAGCTCAAACTAGCTCTCTAGCGGTTCATGTAGGGTCAGGCATGTGATATTTTGGCCATGAGGCTTTTAGTCCTAATGCCTAGATCATTTTTGTGCATCGATATCAACAAAATATATTCAAGTCCTACTCAAATTATGCAAATTAACCATATAGATTTTTTTAACTCATTTTTCAAAACTGAAATAGTTCTCTCTCTTTTGCTCAAGAAATCGGACTCCAAAGAATACTACTCTTTCCTAAATTAACAAGTAAGACTCCTTGTTCTCCAGAAGTAAGTAAGTGACAACTAAATTCATAGCACAAGATCACAGGAAAAGCTATGTCCACTTAGTGACTCCCAACAAGTAAGAGCAAGTAACAATCCATAGGAAATCATTCTAACATGCACACACAGAATTCATAATTTCAACCCTCCCCCAAACTTAAATTCTACATTGTCCCCAAGGTAGAAGACAAATATAAGGTAGGTATAAAGATACTTGAAAGAGCAGGTTTGCGTCAGGTGTCGTTCAAGCCCAGGTGTATCCTACTGATCAGGATAAAACAAGCCCCTGCTAATCCTGAACCTGGTATCAATAATTCCTCAACCCTCTTCTACTGGGTAGTATAGTGAAGGTAGGGGTCGAATCCCACAGAGATGGTGACGATTTGGAGTGATTGTGGTGATATTCTGGAAGGTTTGGTTAGCTACCACGCTTGGGTTGAGTTTCTACCTAGACGGGAAATTAAGATGGTACTCTACTGACTAGGACGGGTGAAGGGTGGTCGACATGTGGTTGCGTACGTGGAAATTGGTTTATGGGGTGTAACAGAAAAAATATGTGAAAAGTATTGGGTTTCTATAAAAGACTAAACTGAAGGTCCGAGAATAAGTGGTAGTTATGGTGACTGGGCTGATAGATCTGTAGGGTACAAGCTAAAAAGTGAAGGACAAAAGTAAAAAGCAACTAAAAAAGGAAAGTGGTCCCAAAACTTGATGGAGATGTCATCTTCTTCAACATGAAAATAATCAGATCACCAACCAGATTCAACGCCATGAAAACACAGATTAACAGCTTCAGAACACAGATCTACTACCAAAATTCCAACTCTAACTCAAACACTGAAAATGAAACTTCGCCTACCTGCCAACATGCAAGGTGGTAAGAATCACGTAAACTGAGCTTCGCATGTAACAATCTTCAAACGCGATCAAACAGTAAACAACCAGCTAACTTAGAGAAATTAACTACTAAACTGAAATATGCGATTTAACACTAGAGACAACCGAAAATGCTAGATCTACGCTAACTAGGCAGAAAGAAGAAAGAACAACGATACAACCGAAACGAAACAACTTCATAGCATTTAGAAAACGTTTGGATCACAACCAAGACTTCAAAATAAGCAAAATACTGGAAATGTGAAAGATCCAACATAGAGAAAACAAACAAGATTAACTAGAAAGAAAATAAAGATTGTTTTTGCCACTCAGGGCGATGGAACTGCCAACTACGATCGTGCTGACTGGAAAGAGAACGTCTGGAACTCCGGAGGTTTCTGGAACTCAGGTGATCATGGCTATGGCGAGGAATGAGACTCTGGACTGGACTGAAGAACTGAACTCCCGAGAGATTTCTACCTAAGAGTGGATGATGATGATTCTTTTTATCTTTCCAAGTGGCTTCCTTTTATAGGGAGGCTTGCCCTTGATTTTAGGGTAAAACCTCATTGCGAAATGACTTCTCTGCCCTTAATTGCGGTTGACCAGCCCCAGCTATCCTTCTTCTCCATCTCGAGCCATATTTTTTTGCATGCATCCTGGTCAGTATGTAATCATTCTGACGCCCTTTTCACCTGAAGTATCCGAAGCTTTGCCTACTGGCTAGAACACTCATCCTGCACACTTAAGCAACTATTTTGCAGATATAATCCAATTATGCACATCATACTGACCAGTAACCAAGGCCTAGAATACGACTTATCAAACTGCTCACACTTACCACATGCTTGTCCTCAAGCGTGAAGAATAAACAAAAAGAAATAAGTCAAATTCTAGCCTGGTTACTCCCCTGACCGACTCAATCCTAAACTAGACTCTAGACTACAACGGAAAGAGAAAAAAAACACAAAAACAAGCACAGAAGAGAAAACACATAAACAAACACAGAAGGACTAAACACAAAGATTGGGCTATATTTTCAACCATCCCTCCCCTCGGGATCAGGTGCAATCCGGCCTTAGACAGCCTTGAACTTCCGCCGCCCCCCCTTTCTTTCCTGTCAGTATATCCGTTCGTCAAGATCGCCCACACTCTCGGCCAAACACTAGGTTCACTCAGTCACTCATACCTTCACCAGGAATGTTAGGACTGCATTCGCTCATAGTGCTCAACCACAAATGCTTCGGACTTAGATTTCACGTGCAGCTACTGAAGGGCTTAAAGGCTTGTAACGGGGCTATTGGTTTGTAGTTTTTTGGGTGGATGTTCCTAAGGCTCTAAGGTTCAAAAACTTCTACTTTATTTGATGTGGGGGAACTGTGTGCATTTGGGCTCTTGGTTGTTGCTTCTTTTGGCTGGCGCTTCTGGCTTTGATCTCCAACTGGTCAGTAGCTTCTTGTGGCTTCGCCACCCTTATTCCTTCTCTTTCTTTTTTTTGTGGTCAAGTTTTTCTGACTATTTTTCTTCATATTCTTCTTTTTCTTTTTCCCTTGTGGCTTTGCCACCTTATTCCTTCTTTTTTGGACCTGGGATGACTCCCTGGTCGATTTTCTTCCTTGAGCCTTCAATCACTCTTGCCCAGTTGGATTCTGCTTTCTTGTACACCTTTCTGGCCAGTGAGCTTTACTCGTCTTATGCCTCGCACGCACACAGTCCCAGTGGCTAGGGGTGTATATCTGGGTAAAAAAAGTTAGGAAAAGGGGTTCTAAAGGTGGGTTTTTTTTAGGGGGGAGGGTTCCTACTGCCTTCAGTATTTGCTACCTGTGGTCACTTCGCCCTAGGTAAATTGTGGCACCCACTCTTTTCTTTTCTGGATTTGTGGAAAGTGGTTCCACTTAAGGCTTATAACTCACATTTTAAGAGGGCTTTCGTGTTTGGCTCTGAGGATGGGCTTTTCTTTCATGCTCGCATCATCTATCCTGGCTAGGAGGTACTAAAGGGGGTGGTTTATGTTTTCCAACATGTCGTATCTCCCTCAATTCCCCTCACCGTCAGCTCAGGACAGTTGAGTTTTAAGCCCAATCAACACACAAAAGAAAAAAAAACTAGACCTAACAAGACACTAACACAAGCACAAACACAAACCACACATATACACATACATCATACTGGCCATTGCGTCCCCCCTCCCACTTCACAAGTGTCTGCCCTTAGATAAGGCTGTGAAGTGGAAAAGGTAATGGCCAGTATGTTGACACACAGACAAAACAAGCACAACGACATACTAAAACTGAAAACTTCTCACACTTAGACTATAGAATAGGCTAAGTGGGAGAATGTAAAATCTAAACAGAAACCAACAATTACAAAACACATATATACATAAACTTCTCACACTTAGACCATGCAATGGGCTAAGTGTGAGCCAACATGCTTACGAAAGCATAAAAACAACAGAACAAGCGTTACAGAAACAAACCCTTTACTTCTCACACTTAGACTATAGAATAGTGTAAGTGTTATGAATGAGGGTAGCGCACATACACAAATTATACTACCTAAACAAAGCAGAACACAATTAAAATACGAAAAACTAAAAACTAAAAACTAAAAAGAAAACTAACTCGTCATGGAGGGTCTATTGGTGTCGCCTGCTCCTTCGCGGCGCAGGTGGTACAGGTGGTTCCTCCGGTTGTTCCTTCTCAGTTCCAGACTGGTTCTCATCAGACTTCACCGGCTCCTCGGCATCCGCCGGCACCTCGGCCTTTCCTTCCTCTGTCTCTGCAGCTTCTGTTTCGGGTATCTGTGGTTTATCACTCTGGCCTTCATGGCCACTCGGTCCAGCCGCTTCCTCTTGCCTTCTCTGAGCTAACTCCATTAAAATTCCTTCCATCACTGACGCTAAGCGGGTCATCTCCGATCTCATTTGTCGATTTTCCTCTCCCATCTCTGCCACGGTCCTCGCCAAAGTCGCTTGCCTCTGAGCTTGCATCCCCTGTCCCGCAGAAGCTCTACCAGCTGGTATAGCCTCCTGTCCCATTGCGTAGATATGCGGAACACCTTCCCTCATGTACACGGCATTTGTGCGGACGAAGAATGGTATGTCAAACAACCCAGGAGGGCGTACCATGGTCAGCAGGGACAAATCCTCAGCCTCTATGACGATAATGTTGTTCCCGACAAATATTCCCAGAATATTGCATAGGGTGAGATTTCGGGGAGGATGGGTGGCGATCAAATGGCATTGGTACGCAATCCAAAAACCTAGATGCAATCTCCGTCCATGTTTTGCACACCACAGCAGATACAATTCCATTATTGAGGTACGGACGGCTGAGTTTGACTGGCCCAACAAGTTGAAATCTAGATGGAGTTGCACTAAACGTAAAATGGGGTCATTGAAATGGGTTGAGCGAGAGATGGTTGAAACAAACTCTCCAGCATCTGGATGAGTTAACTCTGCCCAAGCCTTCTGTGGGTCAAAATCGACATGTCTGCGGGGATTCCTCATTTCCTATTTCTCCAATCTGGCCCTATGGCCTCCTCAAGACTGCACATCCCCAACCGAATCGTCCACTCGATCAGACTCATACTGATCTCTCCTCCAAATAACCTAAAACTTATAGACACCGCATCTAAATCTGTAGTTACCCTGAACCTGAATGTAGTGAAGAATTCTTTCGCAAGCCTAACACAAATATCTGGGTTTCCTTTCGGCAGCAACCACTCAAACCCTAGTGCATGCAAATAGGCTAGAAACAGCTCTCGAACACCCAACTCATCCAAAGAGGGGTAATGCATTACCTTCCGCACTTGACGTCCTTATTCCCATCATCCATGCTGTCAAAAGTATCCTGCAGTTTCTTGGTTTCAAAAAGCTTCATCTCCTCTGCTATCTCATCAGTAAAGTCCACTGTCCACCGCCGGTATCTTAACCTCTCTACTGGAGGTTGTAAAAGTTCGCGATGATCGTCCGGAAGTAGTTGTTCCCCGTGCTCTTCATCCTCCAAAGAGATATCGCTGTCGGAGGCTGATTCCTCGCTGGCCACATACTCACTGTCGCTCAATTCCTGTCGGCTCGGTGGTGTTCTCCGAGCAACTTCAGTGATGACTATTCCAGTGTTCACCACTCGGGACTTCTTGGTTACCGACTATCTTTGAATCGGGGCCTTCCCTTTCCTCTTTCTGGATTGTTGGTATCTGGCTTCCTCCTCCGCTTGAAGTAGAGACTCATCTCAGGCAGTAGAAGTGGTCTTTCCGTGGACACGAGCATCGATTTTCTCAGATCCATCAGGCCCTACTTACTCGGGTGCGAGGTCCAGACCCTCAGCCACCCTTTCAGTTTCTTCGCCTTGCTCGCTCTGTGCTGGAGAAACCGCGGTATCTTCTAAGCCAGTAGCATGTATAGGCTCATCCCCAGACTTTTTGGGAGTGTCCTTTTCCTCTTCGCTTACAATTTCCAACTGATTCTCTGCCGTGTTTGCCTTGGCTTTACTTGCTGCCCATTTACCCAGGCATCTCTGAGACACCCGTGTTGGTTTCTGCCGCTCTGCCGCTGGACCGCTCTTCAAAATCAACTGCCTCTTGACTGTTTTCAGTTTAAAGACGGGAGGCGCCGCTGGTGCTGGTTCTTAGATTTCTGTTACTGGCTCCTCCTCCTCTACTTGCATCTCATCGTCCCTAGCTTGGCTTTTATCTGCTCGGTCTCCAGGCTGGTAGGCTGGGCCTTCTGGTACACGTACTACCCCTGTCTCTTCGCTCTCTCCTACTGCCCTCGAAGTGAGGTTCAGATCCGCGGTCATCGAGGTAGTGCTTTCTGCTCTTTGGTTCACTCCATCCATAATAGCCTGAAATTCATCATCCGTCATCATGCCCTGCTTCTTGGCCGTCTCATTCAGATCTATTTCTCCCCTAGCCACTTCATGATGGACGGTTTCTGTGACTGCCGTCTCCTCAGCTGCACTTCCTCCCTCTTCTTGTGGATCAGAATCATAATAGGCCGCAATAGGGTTAACATCCATGGGCTCTGCCTCTCGGTGGTTCGGATAGGGTTCTGACGGTGCTGCTTCAGTGGGAGATTCCTCTTCTTGTGGAGTCGTTGGGGAAGTTGGCATGGTAGATGGAGGTTGTGCCGTGGGCTGCGCGCTTGTCTCTGATGCGACTACTGCTGGGCCCGCTCCGGTGACGCTCCCCTGTCCTCCGATTCGGCTGAAATTTGCCAATTCCGCCGCCTAATTTCTGGTCGGATCTTGCAGCCTAAGAAACTCCGCCATTGCGTCTAAAGAGACCATCGCTGGTGCTTGCGGAGCCGGCTCTGATGGTTGTGGGTTCGGCGGTGGTTCTTCTCAGCGGGTTGAAGGGAGTTTAATTTTGGTTGCAAACGCCTTCATTCCCATGGTTTCAAAGTGGTGATTTGTTGGTGGAGATTTGGGTTCGATTTCTGGAGGAGATGGAAGAGAAATTTGGAAGAGAGAAAATGGAAATGAGGGTTTGTGAGGGAGAATGGGTGAGACGGTATGGTTATTTGGGAGGGAGAGTGCGGTTGTAGGTCAATTTAACCGGCACTTGGCGGTTCCAGGTCGCCCTTATCACGTGTCGGAGACGGTTGGGCAAGCTGCCTTCTTATTGGACAATGCCCGTCCTTTTGCTGCCTCACCCTTCAAAGCTGCAACAGCCATAATTCAAATTTCCCCCTATTCTTACCTAATATGGAAAATAGTTAAAATAGGCACTTAAATAAAATTGAAGTTGCACCAGATAAGTAATCTCGTGGTCAATGCATACTCCAAAATAATTAAGGCCCGAAAATATTTTTGGATTTTCTAAAATTTATTTTGTAAACGAAAATTAACTATGTATTTACAATATTTACATTTCTCTTAGGCAATTTGGAACTCTACTTGGCCAGTATATGTAGACTTTCAAAAGAATTAGCCCAGTGGAATTCTAAATTCCTATCCTACTGGTCAGTATGCGGCTAAAGTATGTGGTTGTAGTGGAATCTCATCCACTACACCCACCTCACTATTCTCCCTAAATACTTTTAGCCTATGCCCATTCACAACAAAAGGTTCAGAGTTAGAAGGACTCCTTGAAATTTCTACTGCTCCATTGGAACGGAGTGAGGTGATGACATAAGGCCCTGTCCATTTCGACTTGAGTTTCCCAGGCATGAGCTTCAGTCTTGACTGGAAAAGTAGTACTTTCTGCCCAACATGGAGATCCTTGGTCCTCAGATTCCTGTCGTTCCACAATTTGGTTCGCTCCTTGTACCACATGGTTGAGTCGAACGATTCCAATCTGAGTTCCTCCAACTCCTGCAGCTGCAGCTTCCTTTCCTCTTCACAGACTGTAGCATCCATATTCACTTTCTGTACTGCCCAGTATGCCCGGTGTTCAATTCCAACCGGTAAATGGCACATCTTCCCAAAAACGATCTGGTACGGGGACATTCCTATGGGGGTCTTGTAGGCTGTACGATAGTCCCATAGAGCATCCTCTAACCTCACACTCCAATCCTTCCTAGAAGGATTTACAGTCTTCTCCAGAATCTTCTTTATCTCTCGGTTAGAAATCTCCGCTTGACCATTAGCTTGCGAATGATAGGGGCTCGAAAGTCTATGGTGCACACCGTACTTTTTTATTACAGCTTCAATTGTACTGTTACAAAAGTGTGTACCTTGATCAGATACGATCGCCCTTGGAACTCCGAACCGGCTGAAGATCGGACTTTTTAAGAACTTGGCCACCTCCTTTGCTTCACACGTGCTCGTGGCCTTTGTTTCTATCCATTTGGCAACGTAATCCACCGCGACTAGGATATACAGATTGCCATAGGATGAAGGAAAAGGCCCCATGAAATCCATTCCCCATATGTCGAACAACTCACAAACGATGATGGGTACCTGCGGCATTTCATCCCGGGCAGATATTCCTCCGGTCAGTTGACAACGTTCACAGCTTCTGCAGAATTCGTATGCATCCTTGTTGAGGGTTGGCCAATAAAAACCGCTATCCAGAATCTTCCTTGCCGTCTTCTTGGGCCCAAAATGTCCTCCACACGCTAACGAATGGCAATGGATCAAGACATCCCGCTGCTCCCAGTCAGGAATGCACCTCCTTATCACTTGATTGGATCCCACTCTCCACAGATAGGGGTCGTCCCAAAAGTAGCATTTTGCTTCACTCTTAATCTTCATTCTTTTCGCCTTGGTAATACTCGACACTTCTGGAAGCTCTCCAGTCACTAGGTAGTTGGCTAGGTTTGCATACCATGGTTCTTGCCCTACCTTTTCTTTCCCTCTTGCTGTATCGTACTGGCCAGTAAGCTTCATCACTTCTTCCCAGTCAATTTTCCTGACCTCAAAAATCACCTCACATAAATGCTCCTCTGGAAACTTGTCGTGCACCTCTTCGCTGTTTCCATCTTGCACTATTCTACTCAAATCGTTCGCCACCTTGTTCTCGACTCCTTTCTTATCTTCCACTTCCCAATCAAATTCTTGTAATAAGAATACCCATCGGATCAAACGGGGTTTGGATTCTTTCTTGGCAATCAGATACTTAATCGTTGCATGGTCAGTATATACGATGACCTTGGATCCCAACAAGTATGGCCGGAACTTCTCGAAAGAATACACCACTGCCAGCATCTCATTTTCAGTGGTATCGTAATTCCGCTAGGCTTGATTCAGAGTCTTAGATGCATAAAAAATTACGTACCTCTTCCCATCGATTCTGACCCAGTACGACTCCCACTTCATAGTCGCTGGTGTCACACATTACTTCGAAAGGATAGTCCCAGTCAGGAGCCCGTATGATAGGTGCGGATATCAGCTTTTCCTTGAGAAGGTTGAAAGCAGCCTTGCATTGCTCATCAAAAACGAACTCCACTTCATTCTGAAGAAGTCGAGTAAGGGGTTGGGCGATCTTGGAGAAATCCTTGATAAATCTTCGATAAAATCCGGCGTGCCCCAGAAAGCCCCTTATCCCCTTCTGATCAGTAGGAAACGACAATTTGGATATACCGTCCACCTTGGCTCGATCCACCTGGATTCCTCTCTCTGAGACCATGTGTCCTAGAACAATCCCCTCGGTGACCATAAAATGACCCTTCTCAAAGTTCAAAACCAAACTCTTTGCTTGACACCTTTCGAGAACTATGTCTAAGTGATGAAGGCATGAGTCGAAAGAATCTCCGTAGACCGTAAAGTCATCCACAAATATCTCTATACAGTCCTCAATTAGATCGGAGAATATGCTCATCATACATCTTTGAAACCTACCTGGAGCGTTGCATAGGCCGAAAGGCATGCGTCTGTATGCATAGGTTCCGAATGGGCAAGTGAATGTAGTCTTGTCCTGGTCCTCAGGATCCACCTAAATTTGGAAATATCCGTTGTATCCATCCAAAAAGCAAAAGTACTTCATACCAGCTAGTGTCTCCAACATTTGGTCGATGAAAGGCAAAGGGAAATGGTCCTTCCTCGTTGCATTGTTCAGCTTTCGGTAATGGATGCACATTCGCCAACCCGTGACTAGCCTCGTTGGGATCAACTCATTCCTCTCATTTTGAACGACTTGGATTCCCGATTTCTTTGGAACCATGTGGATCAGGCTGACCCACTCACTGTCCGGCACTGAATAGATAATCCCTAGCGACAACAATTTCACGATTTCCTTCAATATTTCTTCTCGCATGTTAGGGTTTACCTTCCTTTGAGCATCTCGATGAGCTTTTGCTCCTTCCTCCAGCCTAATATGGTGCATGCAGACGTCGGGGCTTATCTCCACCAAATCTGTAAGACTTCATCCAATCGCTTTCATGTTCTTGCTCAGCACAGTCAGTAGCCTCGCCTCTCTTTCCTTTGTAAGGCTGCTGCTGATGATCACTGGATATGAGTTCTCCTCTCCGAGGAAAGCATACATCAGATTCGATGGCAGTTTCTTCAGCTCGACTTAGGGTGGAAGTGTGTCTTCGGGTAGAGGGTTTCTTTCAGCTTCTCCTTTTTTTTCTAATTCACCCCCTAGGGGTTCCTCTATACTAGCTGGTAGCTGAGCCCCTGCGGCTCCTATTAACTCTGATTTCTGGCAAAATTCCTTGATCACTCCTTCTATTTCTTCATCAGTCAACCCTTGGCTACTGATCAGATCGCACCATGCAGCAGCTTCTACGTCAGCCTGCTCATACACATCTAAAGCTTGAAGTTTCTCCTGCAATAGTTCGGTCTCAAGAAAATCTTGGACTAAGGGGTCTTCATGGAAATCAATGCAAATTGTCCCCTCAGCCATGTCTACTATTGTCTTGGTCGTTCTCAAAAATGGTCTCCCTAACAATATGCCACTAGATTCCCTAGCCTCGGACTCACTCATTTTAATCACCTAAAAGTCAGCAGGGTAGGTAAAATCATGCACTCTAACCAACACATTCTCTAAAACACCCTCATGACTTATGCATGACCTATCAGCCAGTTGGATAAACACCCTAGTACTCGACAATCTAACTCCCTTCAATCGGTTATATATTGACAATGGCATAACATTTATAGATGCCCCCAGGTCACACATTGCATGCTCGACTTTTACATCTCCTACAGTTATGGGTAGAGTGAACATACCTGGGTCGGCTCTCTTGGGTGGTAGTTTTTCCTGCACAATCGCCGACGCTATCCCTTCCACCATGATCTTCCCATCCTCCTGGGCTTTCCCGGCTATAAACTACTTAATAAATTTCCCAAGAAGGGGTAGCTTCACGGCTTAGAGGAATGGTATGGTGACATCCAATTTCCCAAAAATCGACAAATAATCCACCGGGTTCTCCTTCTTTCTTTTTGTAACAAAGCGGAAAGGGAATGGTTTCTCCCCCTTTCTCTCCTCTACCGGTCCCTCAGCAACCTCCTTGGAATCTTCCTTGGGCAAATTCTGGAACTGAGCCTCCGTTCTGGATTCTACCTCTTGATGGGGTTCCTTCCTGACCAGTACGTTCTCGGGTTCACCTCCTCCACATGGCGTCTCTCCCAAGAAAAATGGGTCCTGCATCCGAGGTATGGATCTATTAAGCTCTTCCACTGAGATGGTGTCGCCCCTATCTTCATTCCACTCGGCTCTCCACTTGGTTGTTTCGGTCGAGGTCCATCATAAGTAGTTCCTGACCTCAATGTAACCTTACTCACATTCGTCTTTTTCGGGTATTTGGACTGTAGACGGGAGTTTCCCTACATTTCCTTTCAAATCACCCACCGAACTGGCCAGCTGGGCCAACTGCCTATTCATCATATCCATGTTCGCTTTATGTTCCTTCTGGGCATTTTGCATTCTCCGCACTACTTCGTTGTGGGATTGCAACTCGCCCTTGATACCTTGCTGCGACGCGAGCAATTCTCCCATCATGTCCTCCATGGATCGTGACTGATTTGGGCCTTGGTGCTGGTTATACTGGGAACTTTGGTTGGATTGGAAATTTTGGAAGTTTTGCTGGTTCTGGTTAGGTGGGTATTGGTTATACTGACCAGGAGGGTTATACTGGTCTTGGTGATATTGGTTCTGGTTCTGGTTTTGGAAATTATTTTGGTTCTGATGGTGTTGGGGTGCTTGATTCGGCTGATTTTGGTAATTTTGGAAGTTTCTCTGGTGGGGTGGTATGTAGAGAGGGTTTGGGTTTTGGTGTTGTGGGTTTTGGTTTTGGGATTGTTGGTTCCTTCCTGACCAGTTGAACTGGTGGTCCGG
Source organism: Salvia splendens (assembly GCF_004379255.2). NCBI lineage: Eukaryota > Viridiplantae > Streptophyta > Magnoliopsida > Lamiales > Lamiaceae > Salvia > Salvia splendens. The sequence continues at coordinate 12,979,408 of NC_056052.1, forward strand.
GTTTGCTGGCCCACAGTTGGGGTTTTGGTTCGAGTGGGGGTTATATTGGTTCTGACCTTGACCTTGGTTTTGATTTTGGTTCCCATCTCCCCATCGAAAATTTGGGTGATCCCTCCATGGTGCGTCTCGTTGTCTCCCCTGGATCCAATTCCCATTTGAGTTAAAATACCCGGCAGCATTAGCCTGCTCCATACTGACCGAGTCGTTTGGCTGATCATAGCTCGGTTCTTGGTTTCCCTGTTCTGCACCCTTGTAGTTTCCAACTGGGGAAGTCGGCGGTGTATTCTTCCCGATTGCACTTAGGAGTTACTTCTTCACCTCATCCATCTTCAAATCCATCTTCTGTTCAAGCTTCTGCTCCTGGTCAGTAGATGAGGCACTTGCAACCCTTTCTCGGTTGTATCCATCCCTTGAATGGTCATACTCCTTCTTCGCACTCAGTAGTTTCCTTAGGACCCTCTTCGCTTCGCTGACCCGTAGCTGCGTGAAGCTTCCTCCCGACGACAAATTGGTCAGGTCCTTGGTTATTATGTTCATCCCCTCATAGAAGGTATGATGTATCTCAATGTCGCCATGCGATGATTGGGACATGCATCTAAAAGGCCCATATACCTCGCCCAATAATCGCTCAAAGGTTCATCGTACCCTTGCTTCACACTAATTATTTCCCTTTTCAGCGCGCTTGTCTTGGATGACGGGAAAAACTTGCCTAGGAATACTGACTTGAAATTAGCCCAACTCTCAATGGTGTCGGGAGGCAGGCGCATGAACTAGGTGTTAGCCTCCCCTTTCAGTACGAACGGCAAGACCTTCAGTCTATAATCATCCTCAGTCGCTCCTGCTGGCCTTCTCTGTGCCCTACAAATTTTACAAAACTCATGAAGGAACTCATACGGCCCTTCGTAATTCTTCCCGCAGTATGTAGGCAGAATTGCGATCACATGAGGCTTCACATCACAGGCAGTTTGCCCTGGGGTCACAACTATGGCTTGAGGTGGTACTCCCTCGGTATGTGCGTTCAGCGTCCCGATCTCAGGATCTTCTTCTCCTTGAGCGGCCATCCTTCTCGGGTTTCTCTCTATCCTTGGTATCTCTTCCGGTATTGGTCCTTCTATGGTGTATTGCTCCTCGTCACTACTCGAACCTAAGTCAGACAAAGTTGTTGACAGGCCAGAACGAGTGGTCACGAGTATAGTCCCTCGCTGGAGTATCTTCAGTCCCCGATGGTCAGGAGACGAGTTGCTGCTCATAAACTGAAACGAAAGGAAAAGAGAAAAATTATGCACAGTATATACGCCAAAGTATCACTCACAATAACAGTAATAACGCCATTCATCCCCGGCAGCGGCGCCATTTGAAAGAGCAGGTTTGCGTCAGGTGTCGTTCAAGCCCAGGTGTATCCTACTGATCAGGATAAAACAAGCCCCAACTAATCCTGAACCTGGTATCAATAATTCCCTAACCCTCTTCTACTGGGTAGTATAGTGAAGGTAGGGGTCGAATCTCACAGAGATGGTGACGATTTGGAGTGATTGTGGTGATATTCTGGAAGGTTTGGTTAGCTACCACGCTTGGGTTGAGTCTCTAACTAGACGGGAAATTAAGATGGTACTTTACTGACTAGGACGGGTGAAGGGTGGTCGACATGTGGTTGCGTACGTGGAAATTGGTTTATGGGGTGTAACAGAAAAAATATGTGAAAAGTACTGGGTTTTTATAAAAGACTAAACTGAAGGTCAGAGAATAAGTGGTAGTTATGGTGACTGGGCTGACAGATCTGTAGGGTACAAGCTAAAAAGTGAAGGACAAAAGTAAAAAGCAACTAAAAAGCAAAGTGGTCCCAAAACTTGATGGAGATGTCATCTTCTTCAACATGAAAATAATCTGATCACCAACCAGATTCAACGCCATGAAAACACAGATTAACAGCTTCAGAACACAGATCTACTACCAAAATTCCAACTCTAACTCAAACACTTAAAATGAAACTTCGCCTACCTGCCAACATGCAAGGTGGTAAGAATCACGTAAACTGAGCTTCGCATGTAACAATCTTCAAACGCGATCAAACAGTAAACAACCAGCTAACTTAGAGAAATTAACTACTAAACTGAAATATGCGATTTAACACTAGAGACAACCGAAAATGCTAGATCTACGCTAACTAGGCAGAAAGAAGAAAGAACAACGATACAACCGAAACGAAACAACTTCATAGCATTTAGAAAACGTTTGGATCACAACCAAGACTTCAAAATAAGCAAAATACTGGAAATGTGAAAGATCCAACGTAGAGAAAACAAACAAGATTAACTAGAAAGAAAATAAAGATTGTTTTTGCCACTCCGGGCGATGGAACTGCTAACTACGATCGTGCTGACTGGAAAGAGAACGTCTGGAACTCCGGAGGTTTCTGGAACTCAGGTGATCATGGCTATGGCGAGGAATGAGACTCTAGACTGGACTGAAGAACTGAACTCCCGAGAGATTTCTACCTAAGAGTGGATGATGATGATTCTTTTTATCTTTCCAAGTGGCTTCCTTTTATAGGGAGGCTTGCCCTTGATTTTAGGGTAAAACCTCATTGCGAAATGACTTCTCTGCCCTTAATTGCGGTTGACCAGCCCCAGCTATCCTTCTTCTCCATCTCGAGCCATATTTTTTTGCATGCATCCTGGTCAGTATGTAATCGTTCTGACGCCCTTTTCACCTGAAGTATCCGAAGCTTTGCCTACTGGCTAGAACACTCATCCTGCACACTTAAGCAACTGTTTTGCAGATATAATCCAATTATGCACATCACACTGACCAGTAACCAAGGCCTAGAATACGACTCATCAAACTGCTCACACTTACCACATGCTTGTCCTCAAGCGTGAAGAATAAACAAAAAGAAATAAGTCAAATTCTAGCCTGGTTACTCCCCTGACCGACTCAATCCTAAACTAGACCTTAGACTACAACGGAAAGAAAAAAAAAACACAAAAATAAGCACAGAAGAGAAAACACATAAACGAAAACAGAAGGACTAAACACAAAGATTGGGTTATATTTTCAACCATCCCTCCCCTCGGGATCAGGTGCAATCCGGCCTTAGACAGCCTTGAACTTCCGCCGCCCCCCTTTCTTTCCAGTCAGTATATCCGTTCGTCAAGATCGCCCAAACTCTCGGCCAAACACTAGGTTCACTCAGTCACTTATACCTTCACCGGGAATGTTAGGACTGCATTCTCTCATAGTGCTCAACCACAATTGCTTCAGACTTAGATTTCACGTGCAGCTACTGAAGGGCTTAAAGGCTTGTAACGGGGCTATTGGTTTGTAGTGTTTTGGGTGGATGTTCCTAAGGCTCTAAGGTTCAAAAACTTCTACTTTATTTGATGTGGGGGAACTGTGTGCATTTGGGTGTTGTGCACCTTGATATCAACAGCACCATAGGGGTACACCTTGTGCACCACATAGGGATCCCACCATCTTGACTTGAGTTTTCCTGGGAAGAACTTTAGCATAGAGTTGTACAAAAGAACCAACTGTCCTTCATGAAATTGACGAGGCTTAATAGCTGCATCATGTATCTTCTTGGCACATTCCTTGTAGAGATCAACACTCTCATAAGTGTGTAGCCTAAACTCATCAATCTCATTCATATCAAACATTCTCTTCTCAGCTGCAGCCTCATAGTCTAAGTTGAGCTTTTGCAAAGCCCAATAAGCTTTATGCTCAAGTTCAACCGGCAAGTGACAGGCTTTTCCAAAAATCATCTTGTATGGTGAAGTTCCGATTGGAGTCTTGTAAGCCGTTCGATATGCCCACAATGCATCAACTAACTTTTCCGCCCAATCTTTGCGAGACATAGTGGTGGAAAAGATCAAGTACGCAATAAAAACATAGTGGTGGAAAAGATACGATCAGAGAACAACCAAGCAGATTTTTTTCACAGAAAATGCCTTTGTGGCAACATGTTTCAAACATGATGTGAAATGAATAGTAGTTCGATATGTCTAGCTCCAATACCTACTTTGTGTATAAGTGGGAGACTTTTTGGCAGTGGGTATACTCGAAAGCATGTTTTGAGTATAAGTGGGAGATTATTAGGTTTAGTATATTGAAAAGCATGTTTCGAGCAAGTTCGCACAAGTTCACGCAAATAGAATCCTACTTGTATACGGAAAAACTCTACAATCCACTTTTAACCCGATTCAGTATTATTCGAGCAGTTTGCACGAATAGAATCAGTATAGTATTACATTGTGTTTACTTGTGCGTTTATAAGATGTTTTATAAACATTTAAATGCATAAAAAGTAAACAAAGCTTAAGTCTTTTGCTCAGTAGACTGGTTGTGGGCGTCGTCCACTTTAAGGTAACTTCGTCGGTTCTATGCAATGCTTTGCAAAAGAAAAAGAAGAATTTCACAACCTAGATAGGCTTTGGCTACCTATTGCGAAAGGTTGCAATGTTAGTCCGATTATCTCTAAGCCTTATTGAAATAAGATGACGTTGGTGTGGTATAGCACTGAATGGATCTAACAGCAAGACGTGTCTTTATGATATCTACTAAAAGACTATGTCTTGATATAATACTATTTCTTAATCTACATACGTTAGCATTGAGCATACGATATTGATTATGCACTACTTTGACTTATGAAAAGGTGCGGGTTTTTCGCAACCTAATAATCATGATATATTGGGTAGTAGATAAAGCTCGTTTCATGCATCTATTTTAGATATAAATTCTGCATTTTCTACAGTGCTAACGCGCATTTATAAGTCTATGTGCGTGAAAAATCTGCCAGACCCAGGATGGAAGAGCAATCACCAGGGCAGATGAAATAGAAGAGAAAAAGTGAAGAAAAAGAGTGAAATCCTCAAGTGCACAATTGTCAATTCACGAAGTCTGTTGCCCTAGGGATTTGAGCCACGTCTATAAATACAAGGAAGCTTGTGATAAGAAAAAAGGCTCTTAGTCAGAAAATTTCCTTCGGTATTTCGGCTCGCTCTTTGAATTCACACACTTAGCATGCGCACTTGGTTCCATGGGAGAACTGGGGTAGTATAGTGTGGTGTTTTGTTCAGTTTGGAAGTGTAACACTGCTCTGATAAGGAGCGAAGAAACAAATTACTTTTCACATGTACTCTCTCTCGCCGATTTCCTTGCCGGAAATTCGGCGACTGTTTTGTGACTTGATTTGCAGTTTATGGTTAATCTAGTTTCGTTTTCAGTTTTGTTTTGGATCTGATGCTTATTGTTCTGTTTACTGAGTTGGACGCTTTTCGCAATTCAATTGTTGATTGGAGTTGAGATCGGAGTTGATCTATTGAATTGAGGTTGAATCGGAGTCGGAATGGTATAGAACGTTGTGGATCTGGTTTAGTTGGTGATGAATCTGATAGATCTAGCTTAGATTTTCTTATGATTGTTCGAATATGGGCAGAAAAAATATATACATGTTATCAGGCCAAGGAAAATAGAAGAAGAAAATGGGCAGGAACAATTGTCACTTGACCCAAGAAAAAAATACAGATATATATATAAAACAAAAAAAAGAAGGGGCAGAAAAAGTTTTATGGCCCAATGGAAATAAAATAAGGCTAAGTAGCCAGGAAACATCTCCATAAGGTTGGGAAAGATAAAATCATACACGGGAGTGTGTTGCTAAGTTTCGTCCCTAAGTTCACATCTTCGCATCATGCCTTTACTTATATTTCTGAACTTAGGTCCCTTAGGATTCTCACCGATATATACTATAATCCCCTAGCCCCATTACAACCCATTGAAAGACCTTAAGGAACTAGTTTGTGGCATCAATCTTAAGGCATCAATGGTATGGCAAAATGAAGAGTGAATTATTCCTTACGTCCCTGGTGAGGAATTAGCGATCGAGCAAATCCAACAGGAAGTAAAATTTTAGGCTATCTTGATGAACTGACAGTTCAACTAGATAGAAGAAGGGAGGGGGAAGAATCTGAGGCTGTACATGTTTGGATTGACCTTAAACATGTGGGGATGGCTGCTAAAAAAATAAATATACCAGTTTATGCATTTATGTGTTATCTTTTCTTTGTCTTGTGATTTCTGTGTGTTTCATTTTTTTTTTGTGTCTAGGTCTAGGATTTTACGTTTTTTAGGACGGTTAAAAGGGGAGGATGCATCGAAAGTTGCCTTATTTCTTTCTTTTCCTTGTCTTTCATACTTGAGGACAAGTATGGTTTAAGTGTGAGCAGTTTGATAAGGCTCGTTTCATGCATCTATTTTAGATATAAATTCTGTATTTTCTACAGTGCTAACGCGCATTTATAAGTCCAGGTGCGTGAAAAATCTGCCAGACCAAGGAAGGAAGAGCAATCACCAGGGCAGATGAAATAGAAGAGAAAAAGTGAAGAAAAAGAGCGAAATCCTCAAGGTCACAATTGTCAATTCACGAAGTCTGTTTCCCTAAGGATTTGAGCCACGTCTATAAATTCAAGGAAGCTTGCGATAAGAAAAAAGGCTCTTAGTTAGAAAATTTCCTTGGGTATTTCGGCTCGCTCTCTGAATTCACACACATAGCTCGCGCACTTGGTTCCATTGGAGATCTGGGGTAGTATAGTGTGATGTTTTGTTCAGTTTGGAAGTGTAACACTGCTTCGATAAGGAGCGAAGAAACAAATTACTTTTTGCACGTACTCTCTCTCGCCGATTTCCTTGCCGGAAATTCGGCGACTGTTTTGGGACTTGATTTGCAGTTTATGGTTAATCTAGTTTCGTTTTCAGTTTTGTTTTGGATTCGATGCTTATTGTTTTGTTTACTGAGTTGGATGCTATTCGCAATTGAATTGTTGATCGGAATTGAGATCGGAGTTGATCTATTGAATTGAGGTTGAATCAGAGTCGGAATGGTATAGAACGTTGTGGATCTGGTTTAGTTGGTGATGAATCTGATAGATCTAGCTTAGATTTTCTTCTGATTGTTCGAATCTGAGTACGTGAGTTTGGATCTGCATGGAAATCTCTGTTGTCGCTGATTTACTTGGTCAAGTAGATTAGATCTGATAGTTCTTAGTTTAATCTTAGCGTTTGTTGTTTGATTTGAAGTATGCTCTGTTTTTATGTTCTGTTTTGTTCATTTCGTGCCCGTCGATCAGTAGTTATAGTCGATTTTACTTTAGTTTGTTAATTGCAGCTTTCTGTCAGTAGCCAGTTAGGGAAATCTGTTTTGTCGTTACTTTTGCATATTTAGTGCCTAGCTATTTTAGGAAACTTTAGCATCCCAAAAATTCTTGCGACTTTTTGTTTTAATATAGATGTCGAGTGGAAGTTTTTTTTTCTTTATGGAATTTAGTTGTTCCTATGTGATTGAGTTGATTATGTGAAATAAATTGTCTTGAGTGACGTGGATTGAAATGTTATATACTTTATATTTTCTAATGTGGGGAAATAATTAAATGTCATGCATTTTGTTATAGCCAAATTCATTGGGAATTTTCGGCCCCTTCAATTATTAGAATAAATATTTTTTTCTTGGATTTAATTAATTATTTTAGGATATTTATCCAAATTAAATCTAAATCGAATTATCCCTAATTTGTGCTACCTGAAATTCTAATCATAGCCTAATCATGTGAGTTTCGAAAATCCCCTATTCTAATTAGGAGGATGAATTCTATTCCTTGATTTAATTGGTGCATTGTTGATTCCCTTATTTTATTCCAAATCCAATTAAATCATGCCACATTTTGTTTCCTCACCCTAATTAAATTAAGATTTGAATTATTTCTTTGTGGAGATTAAAGCCAATTTTCGGCCCTCCCTTATTGTGGAGGAAAATATATTTGTTTCCTATTTTGTGGAATTCCTTATATTCAAATAAGTGCAAAATTAATACCTATGTCTAATCCATTGGGGATGTGAATATTTTCCTTTTATTTTGTTCTCCATCCTACACGCCCATATGCCTTTATTTGCCTTGTGGAATTTAATTTAATTGTTAACTATTTTATGGGAGTCTTTTCCTATAAAACAAAAAAAAATTACCAAATTTTAAATCCTATTCCCATTTAATTTAGGATTTAAATATTTTTCCTTCCATGCTTCAAAAATATACGCCCCCTTTTTGTTTCCTACTTGGAGATTTAATTTATTTTGTTCCCTTATTTATGAAATACTCATTGTTTTATTTCCTAAGTTGTGAATATATTTCTCTCCAAGTAAATACCAAATCAACTCAGTGCTAATTAAATGGCAATTTTCGAATTTCTCTTCCCTCAATCACACGCCTATTTGTTCTTCTAAATTGTGGGATTTTATTTTATTCTCCCACAATTTAATTATTTTAATTGGGTGTGAATTAAACCTAATGCATAAATTAAACTAAACCCTAACCCTAGCCTCCTAATTTCACACGCCTCCCCTCCCTCATTCTCTCCCTCACACGCCTCCTTCCCCTCTCTTCATCCTCTCCAAAAATCCTTCACAAATCGGGTGTGTATAATTGAATTTCTACCGAAGAAATCGCATCCACTATCACTTCTACCGATTGTTTTTTTTATCAGGGAAGGTATAATTGAATTTCTTTTCCTCATCCTTTCCATTGAATCCTTGTTTTTTATTTCCTCATGCATATAGTGAGTGTAGGGATCGTAGATCTAAGAATTAATCGGGTGGAATTTGTGGTTGCATGAGAAAATATAAGAGTATGCGTTTATTGATGTGAATGAATGAACTTGTGGATGAGTTGTGGTGAATGCTATGTGCATATATGAAAACATGATTGTGAGATCTTTGAGGCATGATTATGTGTTGGAAGCATGAATATATGTGTTTGGATGAATGATTGATAACCCCTAATTCGAAATTGTGAAGCATGAAAACTGTGGTGTTCGGACAGTATATTCTGACGTGTGTTTGACTGACCAAAGGATCTTATTTTCGTGCGAACTTTTACCTGGGTAAATTTTAAGGTGTCTTCTGTGTTGTGTGTAAATTTCAGCCTTTTTGGACGAAAGAGGAATTTTTAATGAATTGTTTAAGTTGACTGCGCAGTTCTGCCAGAATTTGTATTCTCATCCAGTGAGTTTCGTTTTTGATTTGACCGACCTAAAGATGTGATTTTGATGTGAATTTTAACTGAATGATCTTTTATGTGTCTACTGTATCGTAATAAAATTTCAACCCCAACGGAGCTCGGACAAATATTTATTGATTTTTACAAAACGACTGCGCTGTTCTGCCAATTATATGTTAAGGAACCTATCCTATGATGTAGTGATGTGTTGTACATTGATGTATGCTATGGTGTGTTTCCTTATGTTGGTGAACGTTTGGGATGGGTAAGTTAAGGAGACAATTAAAGGAACGTTAGGGCATGCATGATAATTGTTGTGATGAAAGGCTGATTGTATTGTGATGTTGACAAGGGTTGTCGTGCGTACGTGAGCACAAGGAACGAGGGTTGCTTTGAGTTGTGTATTGTATTATCTAAACAAGTGAGGTGGGCTTTCTTTACTAAAACTCTTTTATTGGGGGGCTATAAGGGTGGTTTAAAGTGTTATGTCATGCCATGGATTATTTGATTGAGATTGTGTGCCTGATGCCTAGTTCGTCTGAGTTTACTCCGTTAGGCTATATGTCTATGTGTGAAACGAATTCGGGTCTGAGTAGGGCCGCAAACCCTATCAGGCTGTGTACACTGGTGGGATCGGGAGCCGTCCTTGCTAGTCGGCCGGTCTCGTGGGCGAATAGTGCGGCCACACTTTCGTCGCACTGTGGAAAGATGATGTGATTGTTGGATTATTGAGAGAGTGGGGAGATTGTTTGTCTGGCCAGACTATGAAATGTTTTTGTGTTTTCGATGACTTTTCTTGAATAATGTAAAACTCGAGTTCACTGGTATGGATGACATAACTGTTATAAAATGTTTTCGGCATGAGCCCATTGAGTACAAAAGTACTCAGCCCTGCATATGTTTTCTTTATGTGCAGGTTGAGCGGGATGTTGCGATGGATGTTGAGTCGGCTTAGGAAAATTTGGATGCGTTGTGTCTTCATACATAGGCGTCATCCTGTGACTCTCTTGATAACTTATTTCCGCTGCTACTTTTTGAAACTAATGTCATAAGAATTCACTTTACTTCGTATGGTTTTGATTGTGTAAAACACTTGGATACTTTAAATTTCGCTGCTTACTTTCTTTAAACTAAAATGTTTTGTAGTCTAAACAATTGTTCTTTTGGAAATTAATTAATTTTTGCTTTAAGTGTCGACTTTTAATGTGCCCCAATTTCTTCCCCGCTTCTTAGTCCCTCCCCTTAGTCGCGATTTCCCCGTACTTGCTATCCTTAATAAGGTCGGCCGTGACAGAAACTCATTTACTTGACCCAGGAAGTTTGGTGATTATTCTAAGTTGAATTTTGTTCAGAACCATGCATGCATTTATGTTCTACGTACTTTCAATTCTCCAGATCTGGTAGTTAGAATAGATTAGATTTAATTTCACATGCCTGGTAGTTTAAAACTCAACCCTCATGTTGCGTGGCAGCAGCCGAACCATCCAAAAGTTCCCTCAATGCATTCTAACCCTTCCGTCCTCGTGAATTCGATCCCGACTTCCCTACACTAGCCAATAGTGTAGAGGGTTGAGGTTTTGAAGCGGGGGTTGCTGTGACAATGACTGCATTCTGAAACTTCATGATCTCCTAGACCCTGTGCTCTAGCAAATCCTCTGGACCTAGGAATTCACCATCAAAAGAATCATACAGTCAGCAACATCCCGGACCCTTCAGTAGTGGTGATTAATATCTAGCGGTGCTAGGATTGCTATTATGTTGAATTGTGCGCGAGGTGAGTCTCGTTTGATAATGTCCTCAAGAGGAGCTTGAACAAGGTTTTATTATTCGGAAACTGGTCAGTTGGAATTTAATTATTCCATTAATAATAAATAAGTGTTTCTTGCTAAGTACACTCTTGGAATTAATAAGATTTTAATTAATTAAGTACATAGCATACTTTAATTAATTAATGGACATTTATATCTTAAGTGAGGGAAATAAATAATAAATAAAATGGAAACCCGGATTACTTGTAATTTCGGATTTGGATTGGGAGGTCTATATTACTTCTGTAGTGGCTGCTCGTAATATTCCAATATAAGCTTGTATTAAATTGTGTACTAAGTTATTGTTCAAACTGATCTAGACTATCAAGATTTTAACAGTATGTTTGTTAAATAGCTTGAAAGTCGAGAATGTCTGTTTGATGTACTGTAAGTTAGAATCATTTGATTCAGATCGCTTACAGAAATGCAACATAGAAAGACTAGCAAGTCTCAATGGTCTATACCAATAAGGAGACGAGCAATGAGTTATGATTAGTAGTGGGAGTCTAATCTCCATTGACGAATCCAAGCATTCTTCTAAAGAATGGGATAGTAATATAAGAAGGAATCGAAGTCTTTCTAAGACAAGTTTGATTAAGTGATGAGTTGTACACATGAAAATCTTATCATTGATGGGATAAGCGTTAGATACAACGACATACACCTTAAAGAAACTACCTACATCAGTACCTTTTTACAAAACATGAGTTGTGAACTAGAGCGACTCTAGTCTAGCACATCTCAAGGTGTAATGTTGTTCCAACACATGTCAGAGAGGTAACCAAGTAATTGGAGTTGAGTACTGATCATGCATGTTTTAAGGTTGTCCCAAATGATTTAAGATTATAAGTTCGGTAATCTTCAAAGATAAAATTCTTGTATGAAGATCAAGAGATGAACTACAAGCCTAACAACGTGATAACTCTCAAGATAAAGAGAGAGATATCGGATTTTCCACATTACCGAGGAGTCATACCATTATAAACTTTTGCACTAATAAAATCAACTTCAGTACCTAAGATTGTAAGAATCATGTCGTAGTGGGAGCGTTCCTAAGAACATAACAAGTTAATGGGTCTAAGAGTGTCGCAAGACTCGGTCTTAGATTAACTTGAACATAATCCCATTAACTAACAATGTAGCATTGGTTCTTTTGGATATTCATCCTTGGAAAGGTGATAGATTCCAAACTACAATCTTAGATAGACAACATGTTTTACAAGACTTGCAATGCTAGTATATTTGCAAGTGTAAATGTAGATCTCAAATGGCTAGACAATGACAATGGGTTATGCCCAAAGAGAAACATCATCTTCTCATCTGTCGTTGTGCCAAGATTTGTTCGATCCTACTGTCTATCAGAACTTACATAAATTAGAATGTATGTATTGATTGTCAAGACAGCTTTCTATTAATAGAAGTCTTGAGAAAATCATCTACATGAATCATCCTAATGGTTATGTAATAAAGGGCAAGAAACACATGATTACAAGCTTATGAAGACCTTGTGGTCTTAGGCATGTATCTAAATCAGAGTATATGTGTTTTTATCAAAATTGTCAAATATTTTGAATTTGACTTGTGCCCTTAACAATGATGTAAGCACAAGGAAGTTGAAAGTGAATTAAATATGGTATTATTGGTACACTACGATGATGAAATCTACAAAAGTTGCAAACAACTAAAATTAACATCTGGCGTAGGAAACTGGTTGTCTACCCTGTTTAAGATAAAGGATTTAAGATAAACTAATTACATTCTAAGCATCTAATTCTTTAAGATTGCTAGAAAGAATGTTGAGATTCTCTTAGGAATCTTATATCTATACATTGCTTGGAACATTTTAGCATTGGAAATTCCATGAAAATGTTTTTACCATTCAAGATGGAATTGTCTTGTCTCTAGTAAGTGTCGTTTGACACGTAGTGAGATCAAGAAAGATGAGACTAGTTTCGGAGATAGATGTCTCATATATCTATGATGTGTACTAAGTTTGATATTAGTTGTGCTTTTGCATAGCAAATGTAAATCATATTAACCATGGCAAAGGACTTTGATTGAGCTAATGAATACATCATAGTACTTGAGAAAGACTAATCGCTATATTCTAGTTTACCAGTCATCCATGTAATGTCCTTGGGGTTACAGAACAACCAAGCAGATTTTTTTCACAGAAAATGCCTTTGTGGCAACATGTTTCAAACATGATGTGAAATAAATGGTAGTTTCATATATCTAGCTCCAATACCTGCTTTGTGTATAAGGGGGAGAGTTTTTTGCAGTGGGTATACTCGAAAGCATGTTTTGAGTATAAGTGGGAGATTGTTAGGTTTAGTATACCGAAAAGCATGTTTCGAGCAAGTTCACGCGAATAGAATCTTGCTTGTATACGGAAAAAACTCTACATTCCACTTTTAACCCGATTCGGTATTATTCGAGCAGTTTGCATGAATAGAATCAGTATATTATTACATTGTGTTTACTTTTTTTTACATTGTGTTTACTTGTGCGTTTACTTGTGTATTTATAAGATGTTTACTTGTTTTTACATTGTGTTTACTTGTGCGTTTATAAGATGTTTTATAAACATTTAAATGCATAAGAAGTAAACAAGGCCAAAGTCTTTTGCTTAGTAGACTGGTTGTGGGCGTCGTACACTTTAAGGTAACTGCAGTCGGTTCTATGCAATGCTTTGCAAAAGAAAAAGAAGAATTTCACAACCAAGATAGGTTTTGGCTACCTATCGCGAAAGGTTGCAACGTCAGTCCGATTATCTCTGTCACGACTGCCCTTACTAAGGATAGTAAAGACGGGGAAAATCGCAACTAGGGGAGGAACTAAGAAGCGGGTAAGAAATGGGGGAAGCAATAAAGGACAACATTTAATATGAAAACTCAATTAACTTCCAAAGGAAATATTTTAGTCTATCGAATAGTTAAGCAGCGGATTAATGTCTTAAGGTAATTAATGTCATAACATAGTATGGGGAAAAACGGAAGACTTTTAGAAAGAATGCAATTTCAAACAAGGCAGCAGAAATCAAGTATCTAGAGAGAGTCATAGGATGACGCCCATGTATAACGCCCATTGTGGTATACTGTACCGTGCTGCGGTATACCGCAAATCATACCTGTTTGATTTATAAAATATTGAAAATAACATTTTATCTATCTAGAAAATGTCCAAAATATAAAATTCCATCACAATAAAACATAATTCATGTCATTCAAAAATCAAAACATAGTTCATACATTCAAAACATAGTTCATCAATATTCATATAACTTCCAAAAGGTTAAATAACATGGTTTGGGTAAAGAAAGTGATGCTTGAGCTTCAAAGAAGATGTCATTCCATTATGCATCAATCATCAATTCATCATCAACACATGTTCGAGATTAAACAACAAACATGGAAAGCTCATATCAGAAAGATAAATACCAAAGCATTGATAGAAAACATGAAGCATAACATACTACTCTTCTCAAGCTCATATCAGGAAGATAAATTAGCTTTTCTCAAGCTCATTCAAGACCTATCTCTTCAGTTTTAGCACAAGATCCTGGTCAGTTCCTTGGAACTAATATCCATTTAATGAAATATCAAGACCAACTCACAAAGATCATCACCCATCTAATTGCAAGCTGATTTCAGACTGTAACAACTCACAAAGGCTGATTTCAAATTTTAGTTACTAATCAAAATCATCAGATTTCAGTTATGATTTAAAATTGCAGAAATACCTTGACAAACCATAAGTACTTGTGAATTGTGATAGGCAAAAGATTAGCTCAAGTAGGAGGTGTTACTTGAGAAACATCTTGGCCCATGTTTTGATCTACAAAAGAAACACAAAAGGATAATTAACATCTATAAGGATATAAAGCTAATAATTTATACTAAAGAGTAAAGCGACATACTCTTTTCAATTTCTTCAATTTCTCTATGAAATTCAAGGTCGTCATCAGTAGGATCCTTGTATAACCTGAAATTTTCAGCTCTAAGCCAATCACTAGTGCACACTAACACCTCTACCATTTTTGGACTCAAACACGTTCTAAAAGGATCCACAACCTTTTTACCTAAGCTAAAAGTAGACTTACTTGCAACCGTTGAGCTTGGAATTGCAAAGATATCCTTCGCAATTAGTGAAAGGATTGGATACCTGGATGCATTTAATTTCCACCACTCCAAAAGATCAAAAGTATGATTAGACCTCTTCTCCATCTCATCAGCTAGGTACTTATCCACTTCATTTGATATTTGATTCAGTTGGTCTTGTTCAATTTCCTCTTGCACTCCATTGTACAATTCATCAAAGAGATGCAATCGACCTTGGCCAATATTGTCTCCAGCATCCTCACATTCTAGAAGTGGCCTCTGATTCAACACGGTATCATTTACTCCCTTATATTCTCCCCACAAACTGACCAAGTCATCTTTAAATCATATAACTCTAAGCTTTTGAAGCTTGTTCCTCGGATCCAAGACATTATCAATAAAAATCAGTGGATTCATTTTACTCCAATCCCCCTAATATTTTTCAAATTTCAGTTTTATTACTTTTGCAACCTTTGAGAGAGTGAAATCTGAATCACCACACTTTTTCTCAATCTCAATTTGTAAAGCGAACATTGAGGAAGTGTACAAAAGCTTTTGCATTATCCCAATCTTCTGAACTTGGAAGCATCATCGCCCTACCCTTTTCATCATTCTCACGGAAGTATTTTATGAAAGGAACACATTCTTCAGCCATTCTCTCAAACACAATTCTATACTTTAATGCAATATCAAGCATTTTATAGGTAGAATTCCACCTAGTTTTCACATCCATGGGAACGGTTGATGTACTAGAAAACTTAGTTAGTATAGCAAACTCCCTAAATTTATTCAATCTTCCAGTCGAAGAATGAAACAAAACAGCGTTCCTTATAGGCTTAATTGAAGATTTCAGCTCTTTCAAACCATCTTTAACAATCAAGTTATGTATATGGCATGCACATCTTAAATGCAAATACTTCCCATCGAACATCAAAGTATTATCAATCCTCATTCTCCTTTTCAAGTATTCAATCGCAGTATCATTAGACGATGCATTATCAACTACGATTGAAAAACAATTTCTCTATTCCCCATTCCCTTAAACAGATCTCAATCAACTTTCCAATTTATTCCCCTACGTGGCTTGTGATTTTAGTGAAGTTGATAATTCTTTTATGCAACTTCCAATCATTATCCAGAAAATGTACAGTGACAACCATATAATTTATACTCTGAAGGGATGTCCAAGTGTCAGTAGTGATACTGACTCTTTGTCCATTAAGAACAGCTTGTATTTTTTCCTTCTCTTCTAAAAACATGGTATTAACCATACCTGCCACTCTCCTTCTACTGGGCATTTGAAATCTTGGTTCAAACTCATTCACAAGAGCAACAAATCCCTCCTTCTCGACTGCTCGAAAACACACTTCATCTCTGATCACATATTGAGCCATCTTCAGTTCACACCTTTTCTGACTTAAAGAGTGAGGAACGATGAGACTTCCTTGTGTCATAGTCTCTTTCGTCAACACCGTTTGACCTTTCTCATTGCTCACATCATACAATGGACTTTGCTTGCACCTGTTGACTAAGTGATTTTTCAAGCCACTAGTACTCCCACGAACAGCCGGTATTTCAGTTTTGCAGTAATTACATACCCCTATTTGTATCTTGCCGCCACTCGTATCCTTTGTCTGTTTTTGGCAATGCTCCCAATATGGACTTTTATTTCTTTTGGTACGAGGTAGAGGTGGTTTGTCTTCTATGCCTTCTAATTATCATTTTTTACTGGAACCATCATCAATTGTTGAATTATTTGGTGTTTCTGAAATAGGCAGACTTGGGAGCGTATGAGAAGCTTCTGATTCCATCCTGAAAAGACAATGTATTTTAATGTTAGCACTACTTATTATCACAGAAACTGACTTGTTATTAAGAATCATAACATAGAATTAATTAACCTATTGTTAATTTTAAACAGAAAATTAATTAACTCTTGGTTTCTGCAAAGTCTAAAACATAGAACCAATGAAGTTATAAATTATCACTAGTTACTTCAATAAGTATATCTCAGTTTTCAATTTATCGTACCATAAATGAACTCACAAGAAAAGCTCATTCTATTGCTACCAAGTATACAATAATGCACATTTATAACAACAAATATCTCTAGGCGTAACTAAAATGGAAGAAACAATAAATAAAGCACACACTGCCATTAAATCAACTACAAAAAAAAAGTTTTTTGCACTTCCATTCAGTAAACCTTGTCTACAAAACTGAAGAATCATTAAATCAAGTACAAAAGGAGAAATTTTGTACAAGTTTATAGCAGCACCAGCTAACAACACATACCCACTTCACACCCATTAATTCACTCCTAAATCCCAACAAACAACCCATTGAATTAGACAAAATTGCCAAAAGGGATAAAAATTAAATTCACTATCAATTATGTATAATACTTACCAATTAGGGTGCAGACGGCGGTGGGCAGAGTGGTGCGGCGGAGTAGTGCGGCGGTGTGGTGCGGCGGAGTGGTGGTGGAATGGTGCGGCGGAGTGGTGGTGGTGGAGTGCTGCTGAGGCGTGAATGGAGAGATTAAGAATTGTGGTTAATGAATAATGCTTTACGTCTCTAATGACTAATCTTTCTTTAGTTTTAAAAATATAAATATTATAATTTTATAAATAATAAATATATTAAATATTATAATTTTATAAATAATAAATATATTAAATATATAATTATTAACGGTATATACCGTAATCGCAGTATAATGCGGTATGATGTGGCATACCGCGGTATATGCAAAATTCATACATTTACCGTACCTTAATCTAACGGTAAGGTATCATATTGTACCGAAAAATAGGGTATTTTCGGTATTTTTTCGGTACGGTAAGTGCGGTATTTCGGTATTTCGATATATTTTGCCAGCCCTAGCAAGAACGGCTCACGATCCCACTAGTGTACACAGCCTGATAGGGTTTGCGGCCCTACTTAGACCCGAATTCGTTTAACACAGCCCTATAGCCTAACGTAGCTAGCTCAAATGAACTAGGCATCAAGCAACAATCTCAACATCAAAACAATCATGGTTATAACACCGTATCATAATTTTGAAAGCGTAAAAGAGTTTAGTAAAAGAAAGCTCACCTCGCTTACTTATACAACACAATTCACAACCTTAATGCAACCCTTGCTCTTTGTACCCATATACGCACAACAACCCTTGTCAACACCATAACACAATCAGTTTTTCCATTAACACATTTATCATGCATGCCCTATCGTTTCTTTCATCATTTTCTTATATTGTCCATCCCAAACGTTCACCAAGATAAACGGAACGAACACTCTAGCATACATCAACGTGCAACACATAACCACATCATAGGATACGTTCCTTATTCACACATGTATCATGTAATGCATTCAAAACTTGTCAACAAAGCTTATTTCAACAAAACCAGAATCTGGCAGAACAGCGCAGTATTTTTGTAAAAATAATTAAAATTCCATCCGATCTCATATGAAGCTAAATTTGGTCACCACACAGTAGACACATAATGGTTTGTCCAGTTAAAACTTCACACCAAAATCATATATTTTGATCCGTCAAAACAAAAATGAAACTCACTAGACGAAACATAATTCTAGCAGGACTGCGCAGTTAAATTGAAAATTTCGTTATAAATTTGTCCGTCATCAATTGAAGCTGAAATTTTGACACAACACAGAAGACATCTAAAAATTCATCCAGTTAAAACTTCACGTCAAAATAAGATCATTTGTTTGGTCAAAAACTCATCGGAACCTACTGTTCGAACACAACAACTTTCATGCTCAACATTCACAAACCCTAGTTTGCCTATCATACATTCACACATACATATTCATGCTTCCAACACATATTCATGCTTTAAAACGATATTACAAGTATTCTTTTCTTTTCACACATAACATTCACAAACGATTCATCCACACACTTACACACACACGTACATACACGCACACACACACACAACCATTCATGTGCAGCCATCCTTCCCAACCAATAAATTCTTAGATTTACGATTCTCCACTCACTATATGCATGAGGGGTTCAGGAATCATGGATTCAATGATAAGAAGGGGACAGGTGGATCAAAAATTATACCTTTCTCTTGAAAACAATCGGTAGAAAAGATAATTGGTGCGATTCCTCAACGGATCTTGAGTTTCCAACTCCAAATCGAAGCAACAATGAAGGATTGATTTGGAGCACTTGAGAGAGAGGGGATGGGAGGAGAAAACGTGTGGGAGAGGAGAGGAAGAGAGGGAGGCGTGTGGAGTGAAGATTAGGGTTAGGGCTTTCTTAATTTATATTCAATAATTATTTCCACACTTAATTAAACAATTAAAATTGTGGAAGAATAAAATAGAGGTCAATAAATAAGCTCCACAATTAAAAGAAATAGGCGTGTAGTGTGGGGGGAATTTTTCAAAAATTACGGTATTACTTGGAGAGAAATATACTCACAAAAATGTGTAAAAACATATTGAGCATCCCATAAATAAGATAACAAAACAATTCAAGAATTCTCCAAGTAGGAAAAGGGGGTGTAAAATAGGGAGTAGTCAAAGGAAATATTTAAATCCCCAAATTAAATAGGAATATGATTTAAATTTGGTAATTTCTTGTGGAAAAGGCTCCCATAAAATAGGTAACAATTAAATTAATCCCACAAGGTAATTGAAAGGCATAAGGGGCGAAAATTTATGAGGTCTTAAAGAAAGAAAGAGTCAAATCCTAATTAAAATAGGATAAGGAGAGATTTAATTGGATTTTTAATTCAAGGAAAGAAATAAGAAAGGTACCAATTAAATCTACAAAATAATTTATTCTCCTAATTAATAGGATATTTCAAAAAACCAAGAAATGGGCAAGGGGTCGGAAATTATGTAGAATAACATAGGGATAATTTGTTTTGGGTTTAATTTGGATAATTATCCCAAAACAATTAATTAAATCCAAGAAAGAAAATACTATTTCAAATAATTAGGATGGCCGAAAAATATCAAATAAAATAGCTAGAAAAATATGCACGATCCCATTTAATTTAATTCACACATTGGAACATATTTCGTATTATTCCACATAACTCACAACAACTAATTCCACATAATTAACTCAATCACATAGAAAACCAAATTCCATAAACGAAAATTCCCATTTAACCATTCATATTAATAAAACAAAAAGTCTCAAATTTTTCGGGGTGCTACAATTTCTAAGCCTTATTGAAATAAGATAACGTTGGTATGGTATAGCACTGAATGGATCTAACAGCAAGACGTGTCTTTATGCTATCTACTGAAAGACTAGGTCTTGATAAAATACTATTTCTTAATCTACATACGTTAGCATTGAGGATACGATATTGATTATGCACTACTTTGACTTATCAAAAGGTGCGGGTTTTTCACAACCTAATAATCCTGATATATTGGGTAGTGGTGATTAATATCTGGAGGTGCTAGGATTGCTATTATGTTGAATCGGGCGCGAGGTGAGTCTCGTTTGATAATGTCCTCAAGAGCAGCTTGAACAAGGTTTTATTATTCGGAAACTGGCCAGTTGGAATTTAATTATTCCATGAATAATAAATAAGTGTTTCTTGCTAAGTCTACTCTTGGAATTAATAAGATGTTAATTAATTAAGTCCATAGCAGACTTTAATTAATTAATGGACATTTATATCTTAAGCTCGGGAAATAAATAATAAATAAAATAGAAACTCGGATTACTTGTAATTTCAGATTTGGATGGGGTGGTCAATATTACTTCTGTAGTGACTGCTCGTAATATTCCAATATAAGCTTGTATTAAATTGTGGGTTCAATTTAATTAGTAAAAAGATAATTGGGGGAGCTCATATCCAAAACCTTCCATAGATCTCTGGCTAGACCCAATATGCAACTATTATAAATAGGAGAATAAAGGAGACAGAAAAAAATAATAATTAATTGCGAGAGAGAAAATTTCGTCCCTCTCCTCTCTGCAGTAGCGGACGAAAATATCAGCTCTCTTCCGTGAGTTTTTCAGCTCCTCATCCGTGAGAAAACTATGTCTTCTTTATTCGAGTCCTAGTGTTTCAATAAGATCAGCCCACACTGATATCGGAATATGGTTCGGGAACCAGTCAGAAGATCCGTGGTATAGTATTGAAGATCATCGTGGAGAAGGCGCGAGCAATCGACGATTCTTTGGAGAATTTAATCGGTAACTCTAAACCGTAGAATTCATGTTTTAGGACTTATATTCTTTAAGCATGAATTATATGCGTTCTAGCATGCAATTAGAGTTAACATGTGAATAGATTAATCCCATAATCTGTCAAATGGATCCTACGTCTGATTTATTTGTTTTGTACAAGTCTTTCGTTGTGCAAGGGGCTCCAAACCCTAACACTCTCAACATATGCCTTCGCATACCTGAAGATCGATGGCCAAAAGAATCCAGATTGGAGCACATTAAATGCAGTGCGACGTGCTCCAAAGTGGTCGCCATACTCAGAATCATGGCAAGCTGACAAAATCTGAATGTGTTCATGTTATCCCACACATCTCCGAATTACTCCATCACTGCTAATACAAAAGAGGAAAGGATCTTCCCATACATACATGCGGGTGTCACTCAAAAACTTTTTCTTTTGGTTTGAAGAGAGCCCTTTTGGTGTGATACTCGTGACAAGGTAATTTGTCAAGCTAGCAAACCACGGCATGTATGTTTCCCGAGTTGTCACTTGCAACACTTGCTCGTCATGAAATTTCTCATTGATGACTTTTTCTTTTTCCTCTTGCGTCTCTTGCAATCCTTCCAATCTTGAAAGATGGTCGGCTACCACATTTTCAGATCCTTTCTTGTCTTTAATCTCAACATCAAACTCTTGCAATAGTACAATCCATCTCACCAAATGAGGTTTGGCGTCACTCTTGTTCATCAAATACTTGATAGCCGAATGGTCTATGAAGACCACCACCCTCGTGCCTAATAAGTAAGCACGGAACTTTTCAAAAGCAAATATTACTGCTAGCATTTCCTTCTCCGTCACTGTGTAATTCAACTGCGCATCATTGAGTACTTTGTTGGTGTAGTATATAGCATGAAGGATCTTATCCTTTCTCTGGCCTAACATGGCCCCAACTGCATAGTCAGAAGCGTCACACATCAACTCAAATGGCTTCGACCAGTCTGGTGTGACAATTATGGGTGCTTCGACTAGCTTCTTTTTCAATAGTTCAAATGCCTTAAGGCATGCATCATCAAAGACGAACTTGGCATCCTTCTCCAGTAAGTTGCACAACGGCTTCGCAACCTTTGAAAAGTCTTAAATAAACCTTCGGTAGAATCCCGCATGGCCTAGGAAACTCCAGATGCCTTTTACATTCGTTGGGGGTGGCAACTTTGATATCACATCTATCTTGGCCTTATCCATCTCCAACCCCAACTCTGACACTTTGTGTCCTAACACTATCCCTTCTCTTACCATGAATTGGCATTTCTCCCAATTGAGAACGAGATTGGATTCTTCGCATCTTTGCAGAACTCGTCTCAAGTTGTCTAAACATTGGTCGAAGGATGACCCAAAGACAGAGAAGTTATCCATGAATATTTCCATGATATCTTCATTCATGTCACTGAATATCGCCATCATACACCGCTGATATGTTACCGGTGCATTGCATAGGCCAAATGGCATAAGACTGTAAACATAAGTACCAATTGGGCAAGTAAATGTCATCTTTTCTTGATCTTCCGGGGCAATCATGATCTGATTTTACCCCGAGTATCCATCCAAAAAATAATAATAGGAATATCTCTCAATTCTGTCAAGCAACTTGTCCATGAATGGCAAAGGGAAGTGATCTTTTCGTGTTTCCTTATTCAATCTCCTATAATCCATGCACACCCTCCATGAGTTAACCAATATTGTTGCTATGACTTCATTATTCTCATTAATTGTGACGGTTATTCCCCCTTTCTTTGGTACACATTGCACGACTTACCCACTCATTGTCGGATATGGGGTAAATCATCCCAAAATCCAATAGCTTTTTAACTTCTTTCTCAACCACTTCTTGCATGAGTGGGTTCAGCCTCCTTTGCATATCTCTAACTGGTTTAGCCCCTTCTTCCATCAGAATTTTGTGCATGCATATTGTCGGGCTTATCCCTTTAATGTCGGCGATAAACCATCCTAGAGCTCGTTTATGCTTCTTCAATAGTTCTATCAATTTTTCCTCTTCATAAACACTAAGTTCTGTTGAAACTACAATTGGTAAGGTCTCATCTTCCCCCAAAATGCGTACTTGACATTGTTTGGGAGTGGTTTCAACTTAAGCTTGGGTGGCACTTCAATTGATGGTCTCAAATCTGCAACACATATGTCAATCAGAACTTGTTTCTCAAAGCTCGATTGATCGACTTGATCTTCATCCTTGTCATCAATATTCATCTTAAATGTGGAGCCAAAGTCTCTTTCCAGACTTCCCTTTTCAAACACACTTCCTTCAATTCTAGTAGAATAGCACGACTTATCAAAGATGCATATGTCTAAGACATCAACTCGAAAACATGCATTTACATCAGTAGGATGTTTCATTGCATTCTCGACATTAATGCTCAGTTGCTCACCATTAATTCTGAATGTAACAGAGTTATCCTTTGCTTCAAGAAATATATCTCCCGTTGCTAAAAATGGTCTACCAAACAAAATTGGCACTTCTTTATCTTCGGGCATGTCGAGCACAATAAAGTCAATGGGGATGATGAACTTATCGATTTTCACCAAGACATCCTCAACAATTCCATTGGGCTTCACTATGGAGTGATCAGCCAATTGTAGAGTGATATCGATAGGCTCCATTCTTTTCTCCAAACCAATGGCACGAGCAATTTTCAATGCCATCAGTGAGATCCCTGAACCTTGGTCCAATAAACACTTTGCGAAAATCGTGTTACCAATTTCACATGGTATGATGCAACCTCCTGGATCTCTTCTCTTCGTCGGCATGATTCCAGATATCAGCTGTGAGCAATTCGTGCTCAATGCCACAATCCCCTCATCCTGAAGTTTCTCGTTGTTCGCCATCATGTCTTTGAAGAACTTGGAGAATATCGGGAAATTGGTGAAAAGATCCACTAATGAGATGTCCTACATTCACCTTTCTAATCACATTCATCATCCACTCAAAACTCTTTTCTTGCCGCACTCGCTTCTTTCTTGTGAATGGATATGGAGGCGGTGGAATGTCGTTAAGAATACTATACTTGCTCTTCTTAGGTTCTGTCTCATTGACCTTTTTGTCTTTCTCTCCTGCTGTAAGTCTTCCATTTAACTTAGATTCATCGTCTTGTTCCTTGCTGCCGGATACAGCCTGTTCTTGACCATGTTGGGCATCCTGCACCAACGCAGGACTTCCCTTACATGCCTCGTCTGCCCCTGCGTGCGAGGAATGCAAGCCTAACATCTCGTTCGCCCCTGCGTGCGAGATGCCGGAAGTACCTTGGTCGTCCATTAAAAGCATTGAATCCAACTTTCTTTCGCTTCCCAGAGTGACTGCTTTGGAATGTTCATTGCCCTTGGGGTTGGGCACTGTATCACTTAAAATGGTGTCTGGAGCTCTTGTACGAGAAGCTGTAGCAATCTGCCCTATTTGTGTTTCCAAATTCCTCATAGAAGCCTCGAGCTGTCCAAACTTCTCGATTGATTTCTCTTTGAAGAAGTCATTCTCTTTTTTACTCTTCACCATGAAAGAGAATATCTGTCCCATCTGATCTTCTAGTGTGGGTTTCTTATCAAAACCAGGGGGTTGGGAGTTGTTTCGCTATTGGTTCCCACCATTGTTACATGACCCAGCTTGGTTCCAATTCCCTTGTTGTTGAGGCTTTCAGTCCTGATGATTGTTATTGAATTGACCCCCTTAGCTAAAACCTTGGCGGTTAGCGGTTATTGCCTATGTAATTCACATTTTCAATTGTTTCTTGGGATTGGATCATTTGGCATTGATCTGTGTGAAGCCCACCTTGACACAGTCCACATTTAACCATTGCAACAGTTTGAGGTTGTGGGTTCAGTTGCATGGAAGATACTGTTTTAACCACCGATGTCATTTGGGTGCTAATATTAGCTAGTTGTGCCTCAACAGTTGTCATTCTTTGAGATTCTACTGAAGCTCCGAAGGTATCTCCTTTCTTCTCAACCACTCTCCTTGGATTGTACCAGTTTCTTCGATTATCTGCTAGTTTTTTAAACAAGGTCCTCACTTCATCATGTGACTTATTATCAATATCTCCACCACTACTTGCATTTATAAGTCCTATGCTTTCATTGTTTAAGCTTTGGTAAACCTTGGCTGGGACACTTTCTCAACATCTCAGTAAACCTTTTTCATGCTTCAGCAAAAGATTCATCGCCTTGCTGCTAAAAAGATGTGATAGCATCCCTCAATCTCTCGATCTTCATTGATGAATTATATTATAGGTGAAACTTGGATTTCAGATCTTCAAAGGTCGCCACATTGTACCCCGAAAGTGAGTCATACCACTCTCTTGCTTTGTCTCTCAACGAAAAAGGAAAGAGAGCTCTCTTGATATTATCATGTGGCACATTCGCAGGTCTGTGGTTCATGGTCAACTCATAGAATGCGTTGAGGTGGCTTATGGGCTCTACGTCTTCACGGCCATGAAACAAGGTGCCACCATTCACCAAGCTGATGTAGTGAGGTGGGATGCTTATGTTGTCCATAGCATAGGCAAAATTTCTCAGGTTATCAACTCCCGATCTGACAGTATCGCCAAACTTTTCCACAGGAGGAGCATTGTTATTGTCTTCAGCCATAGACTCAGCTTCTGAATCACTGTTACTACCCTCAAAATTTGTCTCGAAAAGTGGATTTTCACTCACTAGACTCTGATAGTCCTGATGTGTACCAACACGGCTGAATTTTGTCATCTTTTATGATGTATCAATAACCAAAATTGCGGTGTACCCTTAGATCTGGTTTGCATCTACTGTTGTTTTGTTTTTCTGCTTTCAATTTCTAGAACACCTACACAACAGAAAAGAAACCAAACACTACACAAATATACTAATCCTACCTAAAGCGAAACATCTGACAACTTCGGGGTAAGTCTTAGAAAATGTGTGTCCTTGAATGTGTACTAGCAAACCTAAAATAAAACACAAGGAATTAGAAAGATACTACCACAAATAAAACACTCCTGCGTCTTCGAGTCCAGACGTGATAGATGGCTACCTGCAAAAACACGAATTAAATACCTATAAAACAAAATTAAAAAGATGAAATAAAAATAAAAATAAAAATAAAACAAAAAGTTAAACAACCTATTGCCCTCCTCAGCAATGGCGCCAAAACTTGATGAGTAATTTTAGATCTTTCTTTGTCAAAATAGATTCGCACTCAAGTTCACAAAATTATCCCTAATATTACCACTTCACTGCAAGAGTACATCTTCGTGTGTAGTAATTTAAGGTGTCGATCCACAGGGAAGGTAAGCTTGTTTAACTCCAAATAAAATAAAAAAGAACTTTAAAGATGAAGGTTTTTGTTTGAAGTTTGGCTTTCTCAAAACAATTAAAATAAAGCTGAATTCAAATTAACACAAGTGAGATAATTGTTACTCCAAACACTTGCTGACAAGACACGAATTTATCTTATCCATTCAATTTTATCTCATACGTTCGGGACAATTTAAAATAAATCAACATGCAAGCACTAAACATGCTAAACATCAACTAGTCAAACAATAGTTAAACACTTAGGGCGCCCTAACCCCCGCCCTATGCACCGCCACATCAGCATTTTATCCTCCTACCCTTCCACCTACAGTGGGGCGCCCTAAGGCACGCCTTAAAGGGCGCCCTTAGCATTTTCTTTTATTTGAATATTTAAATAACTACAAAAATTGGGAAAAACCTTCATTTCTTTTATAAAATTAATCATCTTAATAACTCGAAGAAGCAAATTCTCGTTTCACCGAATTCTACTTTTTATTCTTAATTTTATTTATTCATTTTCCCAATCGTACTAATTAAATATAACCTTATTGCGAATAAATTCGTGTAAATCTAAAACTATTTAGGGGCCTACTTTAACGAAGCTAACAAATAATTAGTAAAGCACTAAGCATTTTTAATAATTAGTTTTCAAAATATCTCAACTTGTGCTTGTAGTCCAATGGTTAGGATACTACCCTTCCAAGCAATAGACCCGGGTTCGACTCCCAGCAAACGCATTTTTTAAGGAAAATGCATTGCATCATTCGCGTCATCGTCCGCGTCGCCCACAATGGGCGGACGATGCCCTATCCTCCGCGCTTCGTCCGCGAACTAAGCTTAGGGAGCGGACGATGCATCGTCCGTCGTCCGCGCGCCCGAGGCATCGGGCGGCCTATCGTCCGCCCCATTGTGGATGCTCTAAGAACCCTACGGAAGCAGCAAGATGCTGCACCTAAAGTAATAAATTCATTCAATCAAATAAGTAGTGATAACGAAAATGAGATAGAACGAGCATAGAATAAATTGAGTAAATTTGGAGTAGATGATGGTTGGAATTTTTCTCTCTTTCTCACACTGAATTCCTCCAGAATCGCTCCTCTCCACAATTGCTGAATGTATTTCTCTCTATTTCTCTCTGCAGTTTTTTTCTAAGTCCTCTCTCTCTCTGATGCGGCGCTCCTCTCAATCCCTCCTTTTTATATCTTTCTTTTTCTCCCCCAAATTCGCTTAGAATTAGTCACCAATTTCCCCTAAAGTCTCGCCTCCTTTTCTTCTTTTTTTTGGAATAGATATTAAAGCCAATTAAAATATCATTTTCTTTCCTTAAACCATGCGATTTCTTCCGCAATTGGAGTGCCTTTTTCAATCATGATTCTTGCAATATTATAGCACTTCCTACCAAGAAAACATATAATATAAATTAGGCTTTTACAAATCAATTAATAAACCAACAACCCCATTCCATGCGTACAAAAATCAATTAACAAAAGATAGTCAAATTTAAAAATGCAAGAAATATTAGAGTAAAATGATCAACTATTTGATTTACATCATGAACTCTACATTCCACTAACTCATTCTACTCACATTTTATTATAAAACCAATATATAAAAATAGGTCTCACATTCCACTAACTTTTCTACACACTTTACTGCATAAAGTCAAATAATTTCTTAAAACCCATGCCTACAAATATGGGACATTTAATCACGGACGGAGGGAGTAACAGTAAAAACGAAAGAGAAAATATTTTTATAAATAGATATGGATTAGTATTTCTATGCGACAGGCGAAAAATAAATTAAGCTTATTTATATGAGATAGAGGGAGTAGTATATAAAAGTAAGACTTATATTTCATTAACTTTTTTCACCCATTTTTATTTACATTTCTTACAATCTGTGCACATCAAAGTGAGATTATAAATGGGGGACATGGAGAGCTTCAATTCTTATACGAATCCAAACACGACAGTTTTTGTAAAAGACAAGATAATAACACAATAATGACATGAAGTCCATAACACACGAAAACCACATGTTAACGACATGAAGCTATTCTAGCTTTTAGTTACGGATGCAAGGAATGGAAGCAACATATAAAAGTGAGAAAATTAAAATATAATCATAAATCTAATGAAGTACAAAAGATAAGGAATAGTATAATAATTATTATAAACAGGTTATCCGAATCCAATAATACCTAACCGGAATTGTTGTTTAGTTATCTGTTGACCCGATAAGGACACAACATGATAAGGTTTGTGTAACACCCCGGAAAATTGTGACTTTCTTTATTATTATTTTTATTTGATGGCTTATTTTATTTTAATTAATGTGGATGTTGAATGAGAATTTCTTTTGTGAAAATTGAGTCTCTATGTGTTTGAGTAAATTATGTGAAATTTGTTGTTGTGAGTTATGTGGAATAATGTGATAAAATTTCCAATGTGCGAATTAAATTAAATGGGATGATGCATATTTATTCTAGCCATTTTATTGGAATTTTTGGCCCTCCTATTTATTGGAAATAATATTTTCTTTCTTGGATTTAATTAATTGTTCTGGGATATTTATCCAAATTAAATCCTACCATACCTTGCCAAATCTTTCCTTAGCCTATTTAAATTGGGATTTAAATTATTTCCTTGTGGAAATACTTATACTTTTCGCCCCCCTCCCTTCTTTCCTACTTGGAGATTCTTGAATTATTTTGTTCCTATTTTGTGGGATTCTTTCTCTCCAAATAAATTTGATTTGAACCATATCTCTATTTAATTAGTCAAAAAAATCCCACAACCTCAATTTCCTTCAAAAGTACAGGCCTATTCCCTATTCTTTTTCTTCCACCAATTTTAATTTGTTTTATTTAAGTGGGGGGAGTACTTGAATAAATAGAACAAAAAAAACCCTAACCCTATTTTCCTCATTCTCACGCCTCCCTCCCTCTCTCCCTCTCATCTCCCATACGTTTTTCCCTCTCTTCCTCTCTTTCTCCACCAATCCTTCACCAATTCCTTGTTCTTGGATCATTGTGGAGTTGGAAATTCAAGATTCATCGAAGAATCGCATCAATTATCATTCCTACCGATTGTTTTGAACAAAAAAGGTATATTTGAATTCTCTTTCTCATCCTTTCCATTGAATCCATGTTTCTTGATTCCCTCATGCATATAGTGAGTGTAGAAATCATAGATCTAAAAATTAATCGGTTGGGATTGATGTTTTGCATGAGAAAGTATGTGGATATGCGTTTATGTATGTGTATGTGTGAGGTTGTGGATGATTCGTTGGTGAATGATATGTGAATATATGAGAACTTGGTTGTGAGATCATTTTGAAGCATGATTATGTGTTGGAAGCATGAATATATGTGTTTGGATGAATGATAGATAAACCCTAATTCGAATTTATGAAGCATGAAAACTGTGGTGTTTGGCACGAACTTTTTACTGAGTAAAATTTGAGATGTCTTCTGTGTTGTGTATAAATTTCAGCCTCGTTTGACGAAAGATTAATTTTAAATGAATTCTTAAAGTTAACTGCGCAGTTCTGTCACAATTTGTATTCTCGTCCAGTGAGTTTCATTTCTTATTTGACCGACCTAAAGATGTGATTTTGATGTGAAATTTTAACTAGATGATCTTTGATTTGTCTACTGTGTTGTGATAAAATGTCAGCCCCAACGGGGTCGGATGGATTTTTAATGATTTCTACAAAACGACTGCACAGTTCTGCCAGATTTCTGTCATGTTAAAATAATACTTGTTGTCAAGTTTTGAGTGAATAAATGATACATGTGTGAATAAGAAACATATCCTATGATGTGGCTATGTGTTACACGTTGATGTATGCTTGAGTGTTCGTTTCGTTTTTATTGATGAATGATAAGGCTAATTTCATGCATCGGTCTAGGGGTTCATTTCATGAAATTACTGGGTCTAACGCATTGAATTAAGTCAGGTATGTGAAGTTTTTTGCCAGATCCAGGAAAAGAAGAGGACGCTTGCATGGTCCTAGGAAACTGGCGAAAGGGTGAACAATTGGAAGAAAATTGCTAGACGGAGGAAGCCTCGGAGTTGAAGGGTAGAATAGGGATTTCTACGAAAACTCTAGAAGGCTATGTCCGCATCTATAAAAGGGAGAAGCATGCAGGCTGGAGGGACCTTTCTCGGGTGGAGGCCTCACTAACAGCCCCTTGCTCGATTCACCTTTCCACACACTTGACTCCAAATTCGCGAGAGATTCCAGTTAGCACTTGGCTGGGGTTCACGTTTTAGCTTTCCGAGAGTGGTTCGAGGGTTGTAACACCGTCCTAGTTCAAGGGCGAAGAAACAATTTACATTTCCGTTGCTATTTACACTGATTCCGCCGAGCTTCGCTGTTCGAAGCTCGGTTTTCTTTTGTTAACCAATATTTCCTGTTTTATTCCAGATTTTACTTTCGCTTATGTCTATTGTGTTCATTTCTGGTTTGCTGGTTGAGTTCGCTTGATTTCGAGTTGGATTGTCGGAGTTGTTTATTTTTTTTGCAGTTGGTTTCTGATTATTTGCTGATATTTTTCGTTTGGATCTGAAGAATGGTTCTGTTTTTGGATGAATCGGAGGTTGGGTTTTGCTGGAGTTTGTGATTTGTTTGCAGATTGTTCTTGATTGATTGAATTTGGCGGTGATCGGAGCAGATCTGTTAGAATCGGAGTTATGGAGTTGATTTAGTTGATTGTTGAGTTTGGATTGCTTGGATCCGGAGTGGATTAAGCGTCCGACGTGATTCTGAGCAGGAGTGTTTAAATTTCATGCCTAGCTTACGTGTTTTCATTTCATTCCGCCTAGTTTACGTAGATCTGGTTTATTTCCGATTCCTAGCAAGTTTCCGGCATCTCAATTTCTATATTCTGTTCGAATCTGGGAGTATGCTCTGTTTTCTGCATTTGCGTTTCTGAATCTGTTAGGAACTTTGCATGCGAAGCTAGCTGGAGCTGATCTGTTATCTGCAGCTTTTTACCGTACTTGCTATATTTGGAATCATGTTCCCCGCTGTTTTATTCTTTCTGCCTAGTCTCAATCAGTTAGTTATTTACTCAGTCAAGGAAGTGATTGTGTCTTTCGGATTTGATGTCTGATTCCAGTAAGTTTTCTGTGTCCTAGGTCTAGCGTTTACATTTCTTGCCTAGATCTAGTGGTAGTTAAAATCTCAACCCCTTTGCGTGGCAGCAGCCGTTTGTTTCCATAGTCTCTTAGCACTACCCTGCGAATCCATCTCTGTGGGATCGACCCCACTTCCCTATACTAATTCATAGTATTCGGGTTGAGGGATTTATTTTTTGAAGGGGAGTCGAGTGTGTCCAACGACAAAAACACTGTAGTTCTCTTGAGTTCCTGGACCCAGTGATCCAGTGGATTTAAGGAGCGTTGTGTCTGGACCGAGCCTTGCATTAATTCTCATATGTGCACACTTGCTTACTCCTGAGTCTAGTCATTCGACATTAGAGTCGAGAGGCTGGCCCAACTCACTTCAAATGGCGCCGTTGCCGGGGATGGATGTCATGCTTAGTGTTAGTGTTCAGAGTCTGTGGTGTAAATAGTTTTGATTTGTTTTCTTTCTCTTTTGTTTACAGTTTATGAGCAGAGGCTCAAGGTCTACCTACTGGAGCAACTCATCTGGGTGGAAACACGGCCAGTTTGATTGGCGAGTTAAGGATACAGTCTCTACTGTGACCACCAGATCAGGGTTCACCACGGGAGGCCCGTTTCCGAGTGAATTTACTAGCGACGAATCTTGGACGTCATCAGGACGCGAAGATCCAGAATCACCACCCGAATCAGAAACAGAGTCAGAAACAGGGGAAGAAGAGGAAGTAGTCATGGCGCAGGTGGTAGACCCAGATCCAGAAATCGGCTCTCTCACTGCCCATTTAGATGGAGAACCAGCTCAAGCTATAGTGATGAATCCACGCCAGAGGACTATCGAGATCAAGACAAACGTACTCGGCATCTTGCCGACGTTCTCTGGGCGTAGAAATGAGTGTCCGTATGAGTTCTTAAATGAATTCAGTAAGTTATGTGGTATTCAGAAGAGGCCGAATGATGCAACAGAAGAGGATTATCGCCTACGAGCGATTCCGTTTACCTTGAAGGGGGAAGCTAATACGTGGCTATTGAGGTTGCCTCCGGATTCTATCCGCACGTGGAGGGACTTCAAGTTAGAATTCTTAGATTATTTCTTCCCATCCAACAAGACAAATGCACTTAAGAAAGAAATACAAGAGTGTAAGCAAGATTACGATGAATCGTTGAGTCAGTATTGGTCGAGATTTAAGGGGTTGTTGAATGCATGCCCGAATCACCGAATGATAGAGGCAGAGACCTACTCTCTGTTTTACGAAGGAGCAACTCCCGAGTCAAAGGACTTAATGAACTCCTCGAGTGGGGGAAATTTCACAAGAAAAAGGGGAAGTGAGGCAAGAGAGATCCTAGGGAAGTTGATTGACGCTAAGAAGGTGTACGATAACCCTAGGAATGCAGTGAAAAGAGGATCGGTGCATGCTGTGAGAAAACAAGAAGATGACAAAGTCGAAGCAAGGATTGATAGGCTCGAGAAGGCTCTTTTGAACGCGATTGAAAAGACGATTCCACTGGCTTCACAAGGGAAGGAGAAATCTCCTGGTCCAGGAGATAATCAAATGCAACAATATTACGGGACCCAGGAAGGAGATTATCAGGCCCAGGTCAATGCAATGGGAAGATGGAATCCCGATGGGAGCTGGAATCCAGGGAGACAGAGAGATGCGCCTTGGATAAACCATCTAAATTTCAGATGGACTGACAATGAACAGAATCAGCTGGCACCACAACAAAGTCAGCAGTTTGCACCTCAGCCCGAAAGACAAGGTAACTGGTCAGGAAGGAATCAAGAAGGGCAGGGCAACTGGATCAATCGTAACCAAGGAGACCACCCAAACTGGGGAAACAGAAATCAGAGCAATCAGAGGAACTCTTATGTACCACCACACCAAAGGAATTTTCAGAACAATTACCAGGGCCAAGGAAATCAATACAATAACTCTTCAGGCGGTCAAGGAAACGCTCGTCAGAATCAAGTGAGTGGACCAACTCTGAGTATAGGGCCAGGGCCCAGTCAGCCCCCGAAACCACCAAAAAGTATCGATGATATGGTGCAGGACCTCGTCAGTTCTCAGCAACATATGCAAAACAACCTGCAATCGAACAATGACGTAGTGCACAAGCTTCAAGACGCTCAGCAAGAACAGAAAGCAGCCATGGATATGCTGGCTAAGCAATTGTCCCAAATAGCCACTTCTTTGAGTGACATGCGGGGAAACGAAGGAAAAATTCCGGCCTCAGTAAGGCCACCTGATAGAGCTAATATAAGTCAGATTACCTTGAGGTCCGGGAAAGGATATGAGGGACCGGTGGTGAGAACAAAGGAGGGGACAGATCCTAAGGAAGGCAAGAAGAAAGAGGATACAACTCCCAGACCCAGACACTTGGAGGGAGGAAGTCCCTTGGTCAAGGATGATCTTGAGGAAAAAGATTTGGAGAAACAATTGCCTAGACCGACCGAACCATTCTTCCTCGACCCAGAGCCGGAGTTGGAAGATGAGGCAGTGGGAAAAGAAACTGGAGAGTTATCAGCTGAAAGTTCTACCGGAGCAGGGAAGCGACTGAAACCTTTTTCAAATCGGGGGGAAGCCAAGAAACAGAAGGAAGAACCGGTAGACTTCATGGACATTTTTGGGAAGTTGGAAATCAATCTGCCATTTTTACAGGCCCTGAAGATGCCAGTCTTTAGCAAGTTCATCAAGGAATTTATAGTTGGGAAGGCTAGGCCCAGTGGGAAAATTCTGATAGGCGAGAATGTCTCCGCAGTAATTCAGAAGAGGAAGATGCCTTCAAAATGCAATGACCCAGGTATGTTCACCTTACCCATCTCTATTGGTGACGTGAAAATCGAGCATGCTAAGTGTGATTTAGGTCCGTCGATAAACGTGTTACCACTTTCCATATACAAGAAGTTAGTTGGGGTAGGCATGGTAGATACGAAAGTTGTGATTCAATTGGCGGATAGGTCATGCATCTGTCCTGAAGGGGTGCTTGAGAATGTGATAGTCAGGGTACATGACTTCTTGTACCCTGCTGATTTGCATGTGATTAAGATGAGTGATAATGAGTCTGCTGAGTCGGGCGGAGTACTTTTAGGGAGACCTTTCCTACGTACCGCTAAAACTATCATTGATGTTTTTGATGGAACCATTTGCCTTGATTATAATGGGGAGAAATATACATTCAGTATAGATGAGGCAATGAAGAAACCTCTTGACGTTGAAAACCTGCATGCTATAGATGTTATTAACCCTTTGGTCCAGGAATACCTTGAGACGGAATTAATGCAGGAACAGATTGAGAACTCCGAGATGAGTCATGCCATTGATAGAGAGGTAGCCAGTTGGTGTCAAGCAATGAACACAAGTGAGTTATCTGATGAGGAGTTAGCTGAAGCAATTCTGGAATTCTGTGCAAATCCGGAACTAGTTAGGTCAAGAAAGACACCGTATGTGACGAGTGTGGAAGGTTCTGCTGGGTCGAGGAAGGGAATGACTACGGAAGAAACAGAGAAAAATCCCTTGCCCCAGGAAAAAGATGTTCCCAAGAAAGAGCTGAAAACACTTCCACCAGGCTAAAGTATGCTTATATAGAGGAGAACGAAACTTTCCCTGTTATTATCAACAGCAGCTTGACCGAAGGACAAGAAGAGGAACTGTTGAAGGTAATCCGAAGAAACAAGAAGGCTATTGGGTCACTCTCTGACTTGGTAGGAATTAGTCCAGATTTGTGCATGCATCACATCCATTTGGAGGAAGGAGCAAAAGCCTGCAGAGATCCTCAACGCAAATTGAATCCTAACATGAGGGAGGAAGTGCTGAAGGAAGTATTGAAACTACTCTCCCTAGGAATCATTTATTCCATACCAGACAGTGAATGGGTGAGTCCAGTCCATATGGTACCCAAGAAGTCAGGAATACAGGTGGTCAAGAACGACAAGAATGAATTGGTGCCCACCAGACTAGTCACTGGGTGGAGGAT
This sequence comes from Salvia splendens, assembly GCF_004379255.2. Taxonomy (NCBI): domain Eukaryota; kingdom Viridiplantae; phylum Streptophyta; class Magnoliopsida; order Lamiales; family Lamiaceae; genus Salvia; species Salvia splendens. The sequence goes on from NC_056052.1 coordinate 13,014,976, forward strand.
GTGCATCGATTATAGGAAGTTAAATGAAGCGACCAAGAAAGACCATTTCCCTCTACCTTTCATTGACCAGATGCTGGAAAGGCTGGCGGGCAAGCAATATTTCTGTTTCCTAGACGGGTATAGTGGGTATTTTCAAATCTATGTGGATCCCGAGGACCAGGAGAAGACAACTTTCACGTGTCCTTTCGGCACGTATGCTTACAGGAGGATGCCGTTTGGCCTGTGTAATGCGCCAGGCACTTTTCAGCGGTGTATGATGAGTATCTTCTCGGATCTTTTGGAGGACTGCATCGAGATTTTTATGGACGACTTCACTGTGCACGGGAATTCATTTGACTCATGTTTGGCTAGTTTGGATAGAGTATTGAGAAGGTGCCAGGAAAAACATTTGGTTTTGAACTTCGAGAAATGCCACTTTATGGTCTCTGAGGGAATTGTCCTAGGGCACGTAGTCTCGGAAAAAGGTATACAGGTAGACCAGGCAAAGATTGAGGTGATATCAAAACTGCCTTACCCGACGAACCAGAAGGAGGTAAGAGGATTCCTAGGGCACGCAGGATTTTATAGAAGATTTATAAAGGATTTTGCGAAGATTGCTCAGCCACTCACTCATTTGCTGCACAATGATGTTGAGTTTGTTTTCAATGAGGAGTGCATAAAGGCTTTTCAACTACTGAAAGATAGACTAGTATCGGCTCCCATTATCCGAGCACCCGATTGGAGTTTGCCATTTGAAATAATGTGCGACGCGAGTGACTATGCAGTAGGGGCGGTGCTAGGTCAAAGAGTTGACGGAAAAAGTTACGTAATTTTCTATGCATCAAAAACGCTCAACCAGGCCCAGAAAAACTATGACACCACGGAGAAGGAAATGTTGGCAGTCGTGTACTCTTTTGAAAAATTCCGACCATATTTGCTTGGGTCGAGGGTGATAGTCTTCACTAATCACGCTGCAATAAAGTACTTGCTGGCGAAGAAAGAATCCAAGCCGAGATTAATCCGTTGGGTGTTGCTTTTGCAAGAATTCGATTGGGAAGTTAGAGATAAAAAGGGAACTGAAAATAAAGTAGCCGATCATCTGAGCAGGATATTTCAAGGGGAGACCGAGGAAGCAATACCGGACGCATTCCCTGAGGAACATTTGTACTACGTGAAAAAAATTCCTCGACCTATCAGCTGGGAGGAGGTTATGGAGTTAACAGGTCCAGGGGATGCCGAAAAAGGGAAATGCCATCAAAACGCTGAGCCATGGTTCGCAGACCTGGCGAATTACTTAGTCACTGGAGAAGTGCCCAGTTCGCAAGTAATCTCCCGGGCCCAGAAGATGAAATTGAAGAGCGAGGCCAAGTACTATTTCTGGGATGACCCGTATTTGTGGCGAATGGGAGCCGACCAAGTAATCCGGAGGTGTATCCCGGAGTGGGAACAGAGGGATGTGCTGAATCATTGCCATGCCCTAGCTTGTGGAGGTCACTTTGGACCTAGGAAGAGCGCAAGGAAGGTGTTAGACAGTGGTTTTTACTGGCCTACATTGCATAGGGATGCGTTCGAGTTTTGTCAGAATTGTGAGAGGTGTCAACAGACCGGGGGAATATCCAGGAGGGATGAGATGCCGCAAGTTCCAGTGATTGTGTGTGAGATCTTCGATGTTTGGGGGATGGACTTCATGGGTCCATTTCCATCTTCATACGGGAACACTTACATACTTGTGGCAGTGGATTATGTGTCAAAGTGGATAGAGGCAAAAGCAACCACCTCGTGTGAAGCTAAGGAGGTAGCAAAGTTTCTTAGAGCTAACATTTTCAACAGGTACGGAGTGCCCAGAGCTATAATATCTGACAATGGGACGCACTTCCGCAACCGGACTATTGAAGCTCTGATGAGAAAATATGGTGTCCACCACAGACTGTCTACACCTTATCATCCTCAATCCAACGGCCAGGCGGAAATATCCAACAGAGAAATAAAGGCGATACTGGAAAAGACGGTTAATCCGTCCAGGAAAGACTGGAGTAAGAGGCTTGGAGACGCACTATGGGCTTACCGGACGGCATACAAGACGCCTATTGGGATGTCACCATATAGGCTTGTGTTCGGCAAAATGTGTCACTTGCCCGTGGGAGTAGAACACCGAGCATATTGGGCGGTCAAGGAGATAAACATGAGACCCGAATCCTACGAGGAAGAGAGGAAATTGCAGCTGCAGGAGTTGGAGGAGCTAAGGCTGGAGTCAAATGAATCGGCGATGTGGTACAAAGAGAAAACGAGACTCTGGCATGACAAGAACCTCCGGGTCAAGGAATTGCAAGTCGGGCAGAAGGTTCTTCTATTCCAATCCCGGCTCAAGCTAATGCCTGGTAAGTTAAAGTCCAAATGGATTGGGCCATACACTGTTGTGAGTCCGCGTGCAAATGGAGCTGTAGAAATCCAGGGAAGTTCTTCAAACTCTACTCCTTTTCTTGTTAACGGTCATAGGGTAAAGATATTTAGGGATAGCTCGGAGATGTGTGTAGTGGACGAAATGCCACTACGCGCACTCCATGATATCGCCTAATAGATCTGGGAAGTGAGTGTTCTTAGAAATTTCCTAGGTCCAGCATCCAAGAAGTTTTAGCATGACCTGACCTAGGGAATCTTGAGAACACTTGAACATAAATTGTAAATATTCAATCGCCTTCTTTAAATCAAGAAAAACCCAAACAAATCAGAAAAAAATAATCTTCCAAAAATATTTTCGAAATACCAGACTCCTTAAGGAATGTTTTTGATACTGTCATACCCTAGACCCGGGGAGTCTGGCGTTTCAATTTTTAGTTTAATGTTTTTCTCTAAGTGTGATTTTGCAGAAGGAATTCACAAGGGTAAGGAGTTGTGGAGTAAAAATTTTGGAGGGAGTTGGCACCGGTTCGGATTTCAAAAGGCACTTTATGGGGAGGCGTACGGTCGCAAGCGTCATCACCTGCAACCGCCTGCCAAAACGTCCTCTCTCATGCCTACACTATAATCGTTTTGCCTTTTTATTTCCCGTTACCTATTCTCTCTCCAATATTCACAAACACAAAAATCCCCAATTTCCTCTCCCCTTTTACTCTCTCTAACCCTAATTTGCTAATTCCGCCCCATATTCTTTACAAAAATTCCCCAAAACAACATCCATGGAAAACAAACAAGGAACCGGAAGCACCTCAGGGTCCGCCGACTCTGGGGCGGCGGCGTTTATGGCCGAGCTATTCCAGAAATTTGGGGGTGCGGAGAAGGCGATGGAGGCATTCGCCATGTTTGCAACCGCAATGGGTAAATCCGTACAAGCTGCTCCGTCTTCTAGTGTACCACAACCGGAGACCGTCTCAGAACCCGTCGCCGAACCTGAAACCGTTCAAGAAGCCATCGCCATTCCGGAACCCACTGCCGTACCAGAGGAGACAATTGCTCCGGAGACCACCACACAACCGGAGGACATTCAAGAATCCACGACCCCTAGCCCGGAACCAACCACCGCAGGGAATCGTGAAGACGACTCAGATTTGGTCACAGGGTTGGAATTGTTGTCTATGTGCGAACCAAGATTAGACTCTGCAACTGAGGGGGTAAAGCCCGTACTTGCTAGTGAGGAATATGTTGAGAAAGTTGTTCTGAACCCGTCTGAGGAAGTAAGAGTTTCTGTTGCTGATGTTAGTGTTTCTGAGGGGGAAACCCCTGTTTTGGAAGAATCTGTGGGGGGGGAAGCCCCTATAGTTGGTGAAGGTGGGGGCGACGAGGCCCTAAATTCTGAACAAAATGTGGAGGGGGATACCCCTGAGAAACCGGTGGGTACTGAGGCCCACGTCGGAGAAGGATTTGATGGGGTAGAGACCCCTGTTTACATCTCGGGGGCAACCCCATTGTTGTCCAAGGAGGGAGAAGCCCTCGATTCTGAAATTAGCCAGGAACCCGCTGACGCCGGGGTGAAGTTGATTGTGGATCTGACCGAGATCCCAGAGGAGACCGACTCGCCGGTCAACCCCAGAGATGCTAGGAGGCGGGCTCGCCGGAGCCTCATTGATGAGATTGATGAAACTGTGGAGCCGACGGAGGAAGAATTGCTGGGTCCAGAGACCGCAGCATCTGAACAGGTGAACTCTCCCAGACCTGGCAGGGGGGGAGAGTGATGAGGAGAAACGTCGCCAAGCGGCTGAGAAGAAAAGGAAGGGGAAACAAATTGCTCCTTCCTCGACCAAGAAGGCGAGAGGGAACTCTACTGAATCCACGCTTCCGCCGGCAGCTAAGGTGCCATATGCCGCAGAAACCGAGAGCCCTTCTGAGTCCAGCGACTCGGAAGAGGAACAAGGAGAGGAATTCAACTTTGAGCCAACCGAAGTGTGGATAACAAACAGCTTGCTAGATGAAATGAGGACGTTTGACGACCCAAAGCGCACGGCCATTTATAAGGAGAAGAGTACTGAGGGGAAGGTCGCTAAGTCCGGAAAGATGTATAGCTCATCGGAGCTCAAAACGATTGCTTGCAACGATGAATTCCGGACTTATATCGACGCAATAGGCTTCGATTGGTTGCTCAAGCACAGTACTACCGAGGTTCCGATTGACCTGGCCCGAGAATTCTTTTCCACCTTCCGATTTAAGTCCACTACCGATTTGGATGCCGACTCCATTAATTTCAGACTTTTCAGTGAGGAACATACGATGAGCATCTGGGAATGGACCTTGCGGATGGGTTTGCAGACGCGAACGGAGGACGATGAAGGCCTGTGGAGCGAGAGGATGATTGGTCCCCCAAAAATGACGCCGGGATTCAAAGCGCAAAGCGCATGGGAGTTCTTGACTCACCCGAGGGTGGGTCAGTTTAAAACAAGCTTTTCGAAGGCACACCACATCGAAAATAGGGTCCTGAGGTTTGCCCAGACTTTTATTAGTTACAATTTAATGGGCACAGCCAACAACGCTCTGACTACCGCCGATCTGTACTTCACATGGTGCATGGCTACGGGGGTAAGAGTTCACTTGGACTACTGGATAGCCCAAGCCTGCCATCAAGTGACTGCAAATCCTTCCCGGCACCTATACACGTGCCACTTGCTCGGAGCTTATCTGCAGATGAATGTGATCATGAAGATCCATAAGGCATGCCGAGAGGTAAAGACATGTTCGCCCCCTGAGGTTTTTAACATGGATTATTTTTTCAATAAAGGGTTGCTGATCGCACGCGGAAGGGAAGCATGCTTTTACGAGGTTGGGCAGTCAGAGACTCAGGTGAAACAGGAATCCGATGTGGTGGAAGTGAAGAATATTACTGGTTTAGAAGCAGGAGCCAGGATAGAAGTAGAGGAAGTGCGAAAGGAGGTTGGCTGGATGAGGTCAGAAATGAAGATGGTTCGGAATGAAATTGTGTCCCTGCGGGGTAAAAGGAAGGATAGTAGTGAGGCTGAGAAAGTGAGGAAGGAAGTCGCCGGAGTATGAACGGAAATGGAAGAAATAAGAGTAGAAGTTCGGAAGGTTAGGGAGGAAATGGTGACCCTCAAGGGGCGCATGTCTGATCTTGTGGCGACATCGACCAGATGTACTGAAAAGATGACGGAAGGTGTTGAGTTGATGATGGCAATGATAAAGTGGCTTAGAGCAAGGTTCCCAGAGACACCGAAGGAACTTCCGAAGCCTAGCGGCGATTCTACAACGCCAGGTCAAGGAAGTCTGACTGCGCAGAAGCCACCGCATGCCCCAAGGCCCCAGACTACTCCATCTCCCTCTCGGCCCGTGATATTGAAGACAACCGTACCCCGCCCGACAGAAGAACGACAAGAGAAGCCGGAGTTGCCAGCCAGAAAGAAAGCTAAGGTGACCCACCAGACAGCGCCACCAAAGTCTGGCCCTCGCGGGGGCCAGACCCCTAATTGAACCCCCCACGGAGCCAAGTAACCCTTATTTTTTTTATTTTATTTTCCGTTTTGTTTGTGTTCTTATATGCCAGCATGCTCTGTACATATGTGTTGCCTTTCTTACACTTAGCCCAACTTTTGGTCTAAGTGTGAGAAGGGGGTGTTTTGTTTTTTTTGCATGCCTTAGTTTGTTTGTTGCGCCTTCTCCCACTTAGCCCGATGCTCGGTCTAAGTGTGAGAAGTTTTGCTCTGTATTTGTGTTTGTTGTTGTTTGCTTTATCAGTCTGCTGTTAGTACTTCCCTTTTCCCCCCTTCACTAAGATGGCTTGGGGACAAGCTTGAGTGAAGCGGGAGGGGGGGGAGTAAGTATCGTTTTTGTGTCTTAGGATGTGTGCTTCGCATGAGCTAGCTAGATAATAAGGCAAGATCCCCTTAGTAAGAGTGATTGAAGAGAGAAAGCAGATCAACTTTGACACTTTCTTCCTTAATAAGCCGAATGCGATCTGAATGAAGTTAGGACGATGGAAAACGCCTTAGATAACCTAGTTGTACAGCCCTACTATAAAGAGAGTTATAAGCCTAAACACTTTTAGAGCTAACATGAAACAATGGGCTATCACTTGATGCTTAGGGAGTAGAGTATGAAGGAGAAAAAAAATGGGTTAAGGAGGAATAAGCTGGACGAAGTCCAGAAACCGGAGGTATAAGCTGGACGAAGTCCAGGGAAAAAAAAAATAGGAGGAATAAGCTGGACGAAGTCCAGGGGAAAGGGGTTGTAATACAGAAAAATGAGGAAGAGAAAAAAAAAATCGTAGCCTGGCCCAGGGAAATTCATAGGAAAGGAGGAAGAATAGGGAGAAAACTCTCATAACCCGACGCATCAGTGGTATAACTCTAACTTTGGAGCGTTTTTTATCCTAACATCCCTGGTGATGAATGAGTGATCGAGCGAACCTAACAGATGGGAAATCAATAGGCTATCTTGACAAACTGACAGACCGTTTAGGCAGACGAAGGAAGGGGGAAGATTTGAAGACTGTAATCGATCAGATTGAACTTAAACTTGTGGGGATAGTAGTTCATGCTTGTTTGTTTTGTTGTGTTTCTGTTCTTTGTGTTATTTTCTTTTCTAAGTCCGTAGTTGCTTAGGTCTAGGAGTTTGTTTTGTTTTCATTTTTTAAAGTTTTACTCGGTAACCATGCATTGAAATTCGCCTTATTCCTATTTTCTTGTCTTTCATACTTGAGGACAAGCATGGTTTAAGTGTGAGCAGTTTGATAAGGCTAATTTCATGCATCGGTCTAGAGGTTCATTTCATGAAATTACTGGGTCTAACGCATTGAATTAAGTCAGGTATGTGAAGTTTTTCGCCAGATCCAGGAAAAGAAGAGGACGCTTGCATGGTCCTAGGAAACTAGCGAAAGGGTGAACAATTGGAAGAAAATTGCTAGACGGAGGAAGCCTCGGAGTTGAAGGGTAGAATAGGGATTTCTACGAAAACTCTAGAAGGCTATGTCCGCATCTATAAAAGGGAGAAGCATGCAGGCTGGAGGGACCTTTCTCGGGTGGAGGCCTCACTAACAGCCACTTGCTCGATTCACCCTTCCACACACTTGACTCCAAATTCGCGAGAGATTCCAGTTAGCACTTGGCTGGGGTTCACGTTTTAGCTTTCCGAGAGTGGTTCGAGGGTTGTAACACCGTCCTAGTTCAAGGGCGAAGAAACAATTTACATTTCCATTGCTATTTACACCGATTCCGCCGAGCTTCGCTGTTCGAAGCTCGGTTTTCTTTTGTTAACCAATATTTCCTGTTTTATTCCAGATTTTACTTTCGCTTATGTCTATTGTGTTCATTTCTGGTTTGCTGGTTGAGTTTGCTTGATTTCGAGTTGGATTGTCGGAGTTGTTTATTTTTTTTGCAGTTGGTTTCTGATTATTTGCTGATATTTTTCGTTTGGATCTGAAGAATGGTTCTGTTTTTGGATGAATCGGAGGTTGGGTTTTGCTGGAGTTTGTGATTTGTTTGCAGATTGTTCTTGATTGATTGAATTTGGCGGTGATCGGAGCAGATCTGTTAGAATCGGAGTTATGGAGTTGATTTAGTTGATTGTTGAGTTTGGATTGCTTGGATCCGGAGTGGATTAAGCGTCCGACGTGATTCTGAGCAGGAGTGTTTAAATTTCATGCCTAGCTTACGTGTTTTCATTTCATTCCGCCTAGTTTACGTAGATCTGGTTTATTTCCGATTCGTAGCAAGTTTCCGGCATCTCAATTTCTATATTCTGTTCGAATCTGGGAGTATGCTTTGTTTTCTGCATTTGCGTTTCTGAATCTGTTAGGAACTTTGCATGCGAAGCTAGCTGGAGCTGATCTGTTATCTGCAGCTTTTTACCGTACTTGCTATATTTGGAATCATGTTCCCCGCTGTTTTATTCTTTCTGCCTAGTCTCAATCAGTTAGTTATTTACTCAGTCAAGGAAGTGATTGTGTCTTTCGGATTTGATGTCTGATTCCAGTAAGTTTTCTGTGTCCTAGGTCTAGCGTTTACATTTCTTGCCTAGATCTAGTGGTAGTTAAAATCTCAACCCCTTTGTGTGGCAGCAGCCGTTTGTTTCCATAGTCTCTTAGCACTACCCTGCGAATCCATCTCTGTGGGATCGACCCCACTTCCCTATACTAATTCAAAGTATTCGGGTTGAGGGATTTATTTTTTGAAGGGGAGTCGAGTGTGTCCAACGACAAAAACACTGTAGTTCTCTTGAGTTCCTGGACCCAGTGATCCAGTGGATTTAAGGAGCGTTGTGTCTGGACCGAGCCTTGCATTAATTCTCATATGTGCAAACTTGCTTACTCCTGAGTCTAGTCATTCGACATTAGAGTCGAGAGGCAGGCCCAACTCACTTCAATGAACGTTTGGGGATGGGCAATCTACGAAAACGATGAAAGGAATGATAGGGCATGCATGAGTAATGTGTTGATAGAAAACTGATTGTGTTGTATTATGTGGTTATGATGTTGATAAGGGTTGTTGTGCGTACGTGGGTACGAAGAGCAAGGATTTCAATAAAGTTGTGAACCGTGTTTGTAAGCAATCGAGATGGGCTTTCTTTTACTAAACTCTTTTACGTTTCAAAAGTATGATTGTGGAGCTATAAGGGTGGTTTAAAGTGTTATGTCATGCCGTGATTGTTTTGATGTTGAGATTTTTGTCTGATGCCTAGTTCGTTTGAGCTTGCTCCGTTAGGCTATAGGGTTATGCTGAGATTGTGCTTGATGCCTAGTTTGTGAGTTCGCTCCATTAGGCTATAGGCTATGATAAACGAATTCGGGTCTGAGTAGGGCCGCAAACCCTATCAGGCTGTGTACACTGGTGGGATCGGGAGCCGTCCTTGCTAGTCGCCCGGTCTCGTGGGCGAATAGTGTGGCCACACTTTCGTCGCACTATGGTAAGAGGATGTGAATGATTGATTATTGAGAAAGTGGGGAGATTGTTTTGACTGGCCAGGCTATGAAAATGTTTTGTGATACTCGATGATATTTCTTTTCTAAAATATTAAAACTCGAGTTCACTATGGTATGGATGACATAACTTTTATCAAATATTTTGGCGTGTGTTCACTGAGTATATCAAATACTCAGCCCTGCATATGTTTTCTTTATGTGCAGGTTGAGCAGGGTGTTGCGATGGATGTTGAGTCGGCTTAGGAAATTTGGATGCGTTGTGTCTTCATACATAGGCGTCATCCTATGACTCTCTTTGATAACTTATTTCCGCTGCTACTTTTGAAAACTGATGTCACAAGAGTTTACTTTACTGCGTATGACTTTATTGTGTCAAATACTTTGAGACTTTATTCCGCTGCTTACTTTTGATAAACTAAAATATTTTTGTAGACTAAAGTATTTTCCCTTTTGGAAGTTAATCAAATTTTTGCATCAAGTGTCAACTTTTATTGTGTACTCCATTTCTTCCCCGCTCCTTAGTCCCTCCCCTCGTCACTTTTTCCCCATCTTCACTATCCTTAGTAAGGGCGGCCGTGACAGTTTGACACTAACGTACCCATTAATTTCGTGTGTATTAGTATCTTGTTTTCGTGTTGTCTGAAATTTCATTTATAAGAGCATCCGCAACGCAGCCCAATCCTATCTCGGACTCATCCCGGTGGGACGAGCCAGCGACAGACTAGATTTGCGGATGCGTCATCCCGTCCCATGGCACTAGGTGACGAGACAAAGGGGTGGTCGGCAAGCCAGCCCCCCCCCCCAACAATGGCGCGGTGGCATTGGAGCGTGACGCTCACTCGCTGGGACGGAAGTATTTCTCTTGTTCAATCAAATATCCCATATTTTTTTATTTGGACAATCCTTAATAAATGTTTCATTCGTTTTTGTTACTTTTAGTTGATGGGATTCACATTTCATTAACTTATTTTATGTACAAAAATATAAAATTAATATAAAAAAAAACTTTTTCCATTCATATTTCTTTACAATTGTTTTAAACAATTAAATATGAGACATTTAATATGGATAGGAAATAGTACTGCGCATATGATCTCTTGATGAATAAAAGACGTTTCATTCTGAATAAGATTGAAAGAGTATAATATTTTTTGTAAATAATAAATATTTGAAAGCAATAATTATTAATCACCAACTTTATAAGCTAGTTTCAATTGTATTGTGACGGGACAGTATGAATATTCATAAGAGTGGAGTACTATCCCTAAAATAAATTGAATATTAAAATATATCGTCTGATTTGAGTGGAGGTAATTGAAATTCCCAAGACTGCAAAGGAGTCTGAAATTTTGCTGGTAATAATTCGCGCTATATGGCCTGGACCCTGATGACAGGAATAAAATTTAAAAATATATCTATATAAATAAATTAAAATTTGAATTTATTCATAATTATTTTATAAATATTTATTCAGTGCTATTAAATCAATATAACTAGTAAAACAGTTAATAAAAACTTAAAAGTTCATTATCTTCTTAAAGTTGTGGGAACAAGATTTGACAAATATTATGAATTTTTTTCATTATACCCTTTTATATTGAACATTTTCCATATTATTACTTCCTCTATCCCGTACTAAGTGTCACATTTTTCTTTTTGGAATATCTCATCTTAAATGACACATTTTTAAATATAGAAACATCGTCTTCTCTACTTTTTTCATCAATTGTACCTTATTCTCTCTACTTACTCACAAAATAAAACTAAATAAAATCTTGTGTGAAATTAGAAATGCTCCGCATAGAATGGAACTGAGGGAGCATACAAAGATTGGACCATTGGGGTTCCTCTCCGAAGTTTTCTCCCAATAAACTTAACAACACAAAATACGTAGTAGTATATACAATTAAAATTTTGAAATAAAAAATTAAGAAAAAATTTAGAGGATCGTGAGTAATATTCTTAAACATCCAATTCTTTATTTCTGTGCTCTGTATTAGCATCATTTGATGTGGGTACCTTTGAAATAAAGACAAGAAATGCAGCAATTATGTGTGCATATCTCCATTGCACCCCCTCATTTTTAATTATGTTTCATTGGTTTTGAGAAACTGGAATCATACCATAGTTGGATATTCTTTTGGGGAGATTCTTGAATTTTTAAATCATGCGCTAAAAGGGTGTGCGTACGGATAATAATTAGGGCTGAAAGTTGAATTGGGTCGATTTAAATTTTGACGTGTTTGATTAAAAGTTTGTTCAAGATCGATTTGAAAACATACATATGTCTAATGAAATTCGTGATTTGGCGATTACTAAATATGACCACATATGGAAATATTAGGCTATTCGATCGAACTCAATAAGTAAAAATTAATATGGCCACATACGGAAATATTTGACTTATGAGTTATGACATAATCGACTTCATTGCTTATTAGAGAAACTGAACACAAATATATATATATATATATATATATATATATATATAGGGTAGTGATCTATGGCAAACACCTCTTAACCACATAACTAGAGAACAAATAATAGCCACAAGATCCAAAAAATCAATGGCTAATATTAGTTTCCTCTCTCACAAATTTACTCCACAATAACCAAGCGGGGTATAATGGTCATTGACAATCCTCTTCCTCTCTTCTCCTCTTCCTTCTTCTCCAAAAGCAATTAGTATCGCACAAAATGGTGGTGAATTGCTGTTGCAGCTCTTCCTTCGCCGCCGCCACCACCGCCATTTACGCCGCCGCCGGAGCTGGAGCTCCATCTTTCTGTCTCTTACGGCGGCGATCTGTTGGTTTTTGTGGAGGATGAGAGTATTTTCAGTTATACGGACTGTTGAAACAGAATCTTGTATAACAATGGCAAACATTTCACCTACACAGAGCAATTAGTTTCAAGAATATGGATTATAAGAAAGAATTACTATTATCTAAAAGGAGGTCATTGATTTCACAAACTATCATTCCACGTGAAACATTAAATGCAGTTTAATTACGAAATGTGTTTCAATAATGGAGTATCGTAATTCATTAGTAGCCCTTAACCTCCAAAAAGAAAAAAAATCGGCACATATTTATCCCACACGTACTTGAAATTAAATTGAAACTATTTAGATTTCACCTGATGAGGATCGAGGTATTACCTTAAATGACAAAGCTAAGGTAACCAAAGATCTGTAATTATTTTCATTTTAGAATTTTAGTGATTAAAACAACTTATAACCAAAGTAATGATTTAGCTGTCCCCGAGATGAAAAATCAGAATAAGAGTGATGTGTTTTGTGAACAAGAGTGAAGTAAAATCAGAATAAGAGTGATGTGTTTTGTGAACAAGAGTGAAGTAAAATCCGAATAAGAGTGATGTGTTTTGTGAACAAGAGTGAAGTAAAATCCGAATAAGAGTGATGTGTTTTGTGAACAAGAGTGAAGTAAAATCAGAATAAGAGTGATGTGTTTTGTGAACAAGAGTGAAGAAAAATCCGAATAAGAATGATGTGTTTTGTGAACAAGAGTGAAGTAAAATCAGAATAAGAGTGATGTGTTTTGTGAACAAGAGTGAAGTAAAATCAGAATAAGAGTGATGTGTTTTGTGAACAAAAGTGAAGTAAAATCATAATAAGAGTGATGTGTTTTGTGAACAAGAGTGAAGTAAAATCATAATAAGAGTGATGTGTTTTGTAAACAACGGTGAAGTAAAATCATAATAAGAGTGATGTGTTTTGTAAACAAGAGTGAAGTAAAATCATGTTAAGAGTGATTTGTTTTGTAAACAACAGTAAAGTAAAATCATAATAAGAGTGATGTGTTTTGTAAATCAATAAAAAAATATAATAAAATAAAGGAAAAATCTGCCATCAACATCATTGATCTCAGAAAGTCCGATTTTCATGAAATTACAAGGAAATTTCCTACTCGAATAATATAAAGCCACCAATTTTGTCTTGTAACATGATTCATAATAATTTCAATAATAAACATAGTCTGTATATATTAGTGTTGTGTGTACAAGCATTAATTTATAAAGATGGGTTTGGCGGTGGTGGTTCTGCCGCTAACGAAGCTCGGCGGGGCAGCTCTGCTTCTGATGGTGTCTTTGCTTTGGCCATTCACGGTGAAGTTTGGCTTCAGCTACGGGCCGCTCCGGGAGATCTGCTGGGACATGGCCGACGCACTGCGGCTGTTGATGTTTCGGGTGAGACCGGTTGTATGTTACCCCGCCGTCATCGCCGTGAACTGCCCGGCGGAGGACGCCTTCAGGTGAAGAACTGGCGCATGTGCGGCGGCGGCGGAGAGGCCGGCCATGGCGGTGGCTGGAGACAATTCAGATTCAGATTGTACAAATTGCGGAGAAGACAATTCACGTTGATACATTTGAGATTTTGAATTCCAAAAATGCCCTTTGACTATTATTTTTTATAAAAATCTACAAGATTATTTAAGCCATAAGATTAATTTGAAGTATTAAAATGTGTGGCTGAGATTTGTTCTCTAGTTATACACTTAAAATTAGTTATATCTTGATCACTAACCTATATATATATATATATATATATATATAGGGTGGTGATCAAAGTATAACTAATATTAAGTGTATAACTAGAGAACAAATCTCAGCCACTCATTATCTTAATCTAATGACTAAATTAAGTATTCATTTTCTATTAATAAAAATTGCATAGGGGTATTTTGGGAAATACATTGTTCCATATTTTGACATACACACCACATACTCTCTTTCTCTCCGGTGAGGCGAGGGATTTTGTGGCGAAGTGCCTCGTGCGGGATCCCGAGGAGCGGTGGACGGCGGCGGAGCTGCTAGGGCACCCCGTTCGTCGCGGAGGCGAGCAATGGGGTTAGGAAGTCGACGAAGAGATCTCCTACGAGTGTGATGGATCAGTGCTTTGGGATGAATTGGAGGTTTCGGATTGTGTGTCGGATCTAACAGAGAGTCCTTCGACTTTGGACTCTCCGGCCGGGAGGATCGGGTGCTTGATCGGAGATGGATTGAATTTCAATTTCTCGGCGGCCGCGAGGGAGGAGGGTTGGATCACGGTGAGGGACAATGGGATGGGAATCGAAGGGGTTATTGAGTTGAATTATGAATTGATTAATGGAGGTTTAATTGAAGTTGAGGAATCATTGTTTCATTCAAATTGGGATGAAATTAGCAGTAGCAATATTAATGTTAGTAGTTTAGAATATATTCTTGGTGATAGTGATGTACATGATTATGTACCAATAAGTGTTGCTTTGGAAAGAAAGGTTATGAAGGATTTTTGCGATTCAAATCAGCTTTTCAATGTGTTATCATTTTCCTCTTATTATTCAGCAATCTTCTCATGATTCATATCAACTCTTTAATGCTATCTCTTTTTGTGTTTTCATTTTCCTTTCTCTACTATATTACTGCAATCTACTCATAATTCCGATGATAATTTTGGCGTGCAGCCAAAATTATTTGATTATGCCTCCCTTTGACTTTCCAGTATTGTTTGATTCTGGGTGTTTTTAAGCCTCTTTGTTTATAGTATAAATTATTAAAGTCGTTGTTTTACTTTTTACATATTAACAAAATACATCACTATACCCATAATTTTACTTAACTCTTGTTAACAAAAACACATCACTATTAGCATGATTTTACTTCACTCTTGTTTACAAAAACACATCACTATTAGCATGATTTTACTTCACTCTAGTTTACAAAACACATCACTCTTAGTATGATTTTACTTCACTCTTGTTTACAAAACACATCACTCTTAGCATGATTTTACTTCACTCTTGTTTACAAAACACATCACTCTTAGTATGATTTTACTTCACTCTTGTTTACGAAACACATCACTCTTAGCATGATTTTACTTCACTCTTGTTTACAAAACACATCACTCTTATTATGATTTTACTTCACTCTTGTTCACAAAACACTTCACTCTTAGTATGATTTTACTTCACTCTTGTTTACAAAACACATCACTCTTATTCTGATTTTACTTCACTCTTGTTTACAAAATACATCACTCTTATTCTCATTTTACTTCACTCTTGTTTACAAAACACATCACTCTTATTCTCATTTTACTTCACTCTTGTTTACAAAACACATCACTATTAGCATGATTTTACTCCACTCTTGTTTACAAAACACATCACTCTTATTATGATTTACTTCACTCTTGTACACAAAACACATCACTCTTATTCTGATTTTACTTCACTCTTGTTTACAAAACACATCACTCTTATTCTGATTTTACTTCACTCTTATTCTCATTTTACTTCAGTCTTGTTTACAAAACACATCACTCTTAGCATGATTTTACTTCTCTCTTGTTTACAAAGCACATCACTCTTAGCATGATTTTACTTCAATGTTGTTTACAAAACACATCACTCTTAGCATGATTTTACTTCACTCTTGTTTACAAAACACATCACTCTTAGTATGATTTAACTTCACAATTATTTAAAAAAACATCTCTATTAGAATGATTCAGTTTTTTAAGTAATACTAAATGCTCAAGCTAAAAAATTAGTATAAATGCAGTTTATAGTATAAACAACAACAACAAAATAAGTAATGAAATCAATATAATAATAACATCAAAATTGGTAAGAACTTACGGGCAATATGATTTGGAGAAAATGGCAATTTTATACTACTTATCCTAATTAACATCAAATGCACAGTATGAATATCTAATAGTGTGATACACACTGTTAGAAGTCACACATAAAAATGTCAAATGAATATTACAAACCGAAAAAAAATTTCAAAAACCCCAAACACATCAATTCAACTGATCCAAACCCCCAAACACCGCAAATCAATATATAGTACATACACACTCCGCCATAGCATAGAAAGGAAAATAAAAACTCAGGTCCTGAGGGCTCCGCGCCGACGACGAACGAAGCTACGGCGACGGCGACGGCGAGCGACGGAAGCCAGCGCCGGTGCAGGACCTTCCTGCGCGGCTGAGCTACCGATGAGAGCGAAGACGGTTTCGGCAACCGCCATTGTCGCAACCAAAACTCTCTTCTGCGACACCGCCAACTGCGAGGAGAAGATGAGAAGAGAGAAGAAGAGAAGAAGACGCAACGCGGTTTGAATTCAATTTTCGAAATTGGATTTAATTCGCTGTGCAATGACCAAAATACCCCTGACTTGTTATTATGGAGTAAATTTGTGATTGAGGGAGCTAATATCTCATTAAATTCAAAAATTAATATTAGCCCTTGATTTTTTTGATCTTGTGGCTATGATTTTTTCTCTAGTTATTTGCTTAAGGAGTATTTGCCATAGATCACTACCCTATATATATATATATATATATATATATATATATATATATAGGGTAGTGATCTATGGCAAATACCCATTAACCAAATAACTAGAGAACAAATCATAGCCACAAGATCAAAAAAATCAAGGGATAGTATTAATTTTTGAATTCAAGGAGAAATTAGTTTCCTCAATCACAAATTTACTCCATAATAATAAGGCGGGGGTATAATGGTCATTGCATAGCTATAATAACAATTTCGAAGGCCTGTTTCAGCTCCAGGTGAAGATCGGAGGAGATCTCCGGCCACTCGCCGGAGGAGGTGGAGGGGTGCACACTGTTGGGCGACGTGGCGACGGTGGTGACGGTGCTTGAGGAGAGTTACGGGATCAGCGCGATGACGAAGAAGATTGATAGTCTTCGTCATCGACGGCGTCGTCCTCTTTCAATTTGAGCGGTCTGCATGAGCTGCTAGCTGCTATTGTCTGTATTTGTTTAATATGATTTCAATTGAATCTATATATGTGCGTTGGATGCAATCATGATATTCGTGCATTCTTTACATTTTTACCAATTTTTTAATTATTAATCGCTGGCACATCAATCTTGCTAATTGCTATTGTCGGTATTTGTTTAATATGTTTTCAATTGAATCTATATATGTGCGTTGGATGCAATCATGATATTCGTGCATTCTTTACATTTTTAAATATTTTTCTCCATATTAAACTTTATTGTGAGTGTCTATCAAGGAATCTGGTGTGATATTTTATGGGTTTGAAGTATAAGTCTACACACGCTTTACAAATGACATTGTACAGATCCAAATTCTTTGTCTTTTGTTAACTAATAATGATGTGTTTTGTAAACAAGGGTGAAGTAAAATCATACTAAGAGTGATGTGTTTTGTAAACAAGAGTGAAGTAAAATCATAACAAGAGTGAAGTAAAATCATGTTAAGAGTGATGCGTTTTGTAAACAAAAGTGAAGTAAAATCATGCTAGAGTGATGTGTTTTGTATACAAGAGTGAAGTAAAATCATGCTAGAGTGATGTGTTTTGTATACAAGAGTGAAGTAAAATCATGCTAGAGTGATGTGTTTTGTAAACAAGAGTGAAGTAAAATCATAATAAGAGTGATGTGTTTTGTAAACAAGAGTGAAGTACAATCATAATAAGAGTGATGTGCTTTGTAAACAAGAGTGAAGTAAAATCATAATAAGAGTGATGTGTTTTGTAAACAAGAGTGAAGTAAAATCATGCTAAGAGTGATGTGTTTTGTAAACAAGAGTGAAGTAAAATCATGCTAAGAGTGATGTGTTTTGTAAACAAGAGTGAAGTAAAATCATACTAAGAGTGATGTGTTTTGTAAACAAGAGTGAAGTAAAATCGTGCTAAGAGTGATGTGTTTTGTAAACAAGAGTGAAGTAAAATCATGCTAAGAGTGATGTGTTTTGTAAAAAAGAGTGAAGTAAAATCGTGCTAAGAGTGATGTGTTTTGTAAACAAGAGTGAAGTAAAATCATGCTAAAAGTGATGTGTTTTGTAAACAAGAGTGAAGTAAAATCATAAAAAATTGTGATTTTTCTGTCGATTTGCTGACTGAAAATTTACATTTGGTAATTATTGGGCGATAATGTCATGCGTTTTTATATAGATTCACATTAATTTTGAATTAATCTCTGGCGATTCTTCTATAGCATAGTGCCAACAGCAATTTCCAAGTGCCGGCCATTACAAACAAAACCTCTTCTTCTTAATTGCTCACAATCTCTGTTATATATATATATATATGCAGTAGGACCCCTTTTAAAACATGTACACGTATACTCCCTTAAGATACACCAATTTAATCAAACCTCCCAATATTAAAGTACTGTGTAACAAATTAAAAAAGAAGCAAAGATAAAATACTCCCATTCCATATCTCTCTCGAACTCCCCTCCCAAAACCCGCCGCCGGAAGTTCTTCTCGACGAACTCGGCGCTTTAGCAGCCGTCTGAAATATGTTATTGCCGCTGCTATCTCCACCATCGCGCTCCGCAGTGGATCCTGCGGAAGTTTCAATTCTGTGAATTATCACCTGCTTCTAATTTTATTTTATTCGCATTGTTTTTTTGCTTTCAATTGCAGCTTATATAATCATGCTAATATTAGTAATATTAACCTCTCCTCCCAAACAAGAGTGAAGTGTTTTCTGAACAAGAGTGAAGTAAAATCAGAATAAGAGTTATGTGTTTTGTGAACAAGAGTGAAGTAAAATCATAATAAGAGTGATGTGTTTTGTGAACAAGAGTGAAGTGTTTTCTGAACAAGAGTGAAGTGTTTTGTGAACAAGAGTGAAGTAAAATCAGAATAAGAGTGATGTAAACACATCACTCTTATTCTGAGGGCATCACTCTTGTTCACAAAACACATCACTCATGTTAACAAAACACATCACTCTTGTTCACAAAACACATCACTCTTGTTCACAAAACACATCACTCATGTTAACAAAACACATCACTCTTGTTCACAAAACACATCACTCTTGTTCACAAAACACATCACTCTTATTCTGATTTCACTTCACTCTTATTTGCAAAACAACTGTAAATCTTACCATGTAAACATAATACAAAGACCATACGATTTTCATAATCACTTAACATCAGTGAAACAACTATAAATCTAATCACAAAAACTACGGTTTTCATAATCACAATACACGAAAATATTGTATATTAATAAATAGTAGGAATTGTTATAGAATTGAACAAGAGTGAAGTAATTGTTATAGAATTGAACGAATAATGATTACCTTTAGAAGTCTCAGCTTCCTCGCCCGAAGCTGATGAATCGGAATCGAAATAATCTTCGTCCGACCTCATAATTGAATCCATTGATTTGAATCACGATGATTGATTTGAATCGCGATGAACGGATTGAATAACGAATTGAATCGCGTCGAATTGAATTCAATCGCGATTTGAATGAAGTAATAAGATTTGGAACGAAATTTGGAAAAAAATCGGATCGCAAGTTTGGAAGGAATGAAAAGATCGCAGATTATGGAGTAATTTGATCGCAGATTTGCATGTTTGATCGCAGATTTAAATTAAGAAAGCAATTTCCAAAATTACCCTCAGCATATTTTCTATAATTAAAATAAATAATATTTGTTCCATTAAGATGTGTGGCTGAGATTTGTTCTCTAGTTATACACTTAAGATTAGTTATACATTGATCACTACTCTATATATATATATATATATATATATAGAGTCGTGATCATATGATAACCCCTAAATATCGTAATAACCCTATAACTAAATCTGGACCACACATTTTTAAAATCACGCGGTCTAGATTAAAACTTAGATTTACTTCATAAAAAAAAGGCAGAGGGGTAAATATGTCATTTCCCTCATTTAATTTCTGAATTTCGCCAAATATCACGTAAACTGATAAAATGATATATTTTAGGTTTATTGCATAAAATGATAGTTTTGCCGGATAGAATGATACTCTACTTACATAAAAAAAAGGCGGAGGGGTAAATATGTCATTTCGCTCATTTAATTTCTGAGTTTCGCCAAATATCACGTAATATGATAAAATGATGTATGTTAGGTTTATTGCATAGAATGATAGTTTTGCCGGATAGAATGATACTCTGAATGATAAAATGATACTCTGAATTTCGCCAAATATCACGTAAAATGATAAAATGATAAAATTATAGGTTTATTGCATAGAATGATAGTTTTGCAGGATAGAATGATACTCTGAGTTGATAAAATGATACTCTTGACTGATAAAATGATACTCTGAATTTCGCCAAATATCACGTAAAATGATAAAATGATAGTTTTGCCGGATAGAATGATACTTTCAGCCGATAGAATAATAGTTTTGCCGGGTAGAATGATACTTTCAGCCGATAGAATGATAGGTATTTTTTGTGTATAAAATGACATTTTTGTCTAATAAAATGATATTTTTACCATATAAAATGATAATCTAACCGGTTAAGATGACAGTAACCTTATAAAAATGATAGTTTAGCTGAAGAAATTGCATATAAGCTGATAAAATGATACTTTAACGTGACAAAATGACATAAAACTGATAAAATGATAGTTTTTCCGGATAGAATGATACTTTCAGCCGATAGAATGATAGTTTTGTCAGGTAGAATGATACTTTCAGCCGATAGAATGATAGGTATTTTTGGTGTATAAAATGACATTTTTGTTTAATAAAATGATACTTTTACCTGATAAAATGATAATCTAAGCGGATAAAATGACAGTAACCTTATAAAAATGATAGTTTAGCTGAAGAAATTGCATATAAGCTGATAAAATGATACTTTAACGTGACAAAATGATATAAATCTGATAAACTGATAGTTTTTCCGGATAGAATGATACTTTCAGCCGATAAAATGATACTCTGAATGATAAAATGATACTCTGAATTTTGCCAAATATCACGTAAAATGATAAAATGATAAAATGATAGGTTTATTGCATAGAATGATAGTTTTGTCGGATAGAATGATACTCTGAGTTGATAAAATGATACTCTTGACTGATAAAATGATACTCTGAATTTCGCCAAATATCACGTAAAATGATAAAATGATAAAATAATAGTTTTGCCGGATAGAATGATACTTTCAGACGATAGAATGATAGTTTTGTCGGGTAGAATGATACTTTCAGCCGATAGAATGATAGGTATTTTTTGTGTATAAAATGACATTTTTGTTTAATAAAATGATACTTTTACCTTATAAAATGATAATCTAAGCGGATAAAATGACAGTAACCTTATAAAAATGATAGTTTAGCTGAAGAAATTGCATATAAGCTGATAAAATGATATTCTAACGTGACAAAATGACTTAAAACTGATAAAATGATAGTTTTTCCGGATAGAATGATACTTTCAGCCGATAGAATGATAGTTTTGTCAGGTAGAATGATACTTTCAGCCGATAGAATGATAGGTATTTTTGGTGTATAAAATGACATTTTTGTTTAATAAAATGATACTTTTACCTGATAAAATGATAATCTAAGCGGATAAAATGACAGTAACCTTATAAAAATGATAGTTTAGCTGAAGAAATTGCATATAAGCTGATAAAATGATACTTTAACGTGACAAAATGATATAAATCTGATAAACTGATAGTTTTTCCGGATAGAATGATACTTTCAGCTGATAAAATGATACTCTGAATGATAAAATGATACTCTGAATTTTGCCAAATATCACGTAAAATGATAAAATGATAAAATGATAGGTTTATTGCATAGAATGATAGTTTTGTCGGATAGAATGATACTCTGAGTTGATAAAATGATACTCTTGACTGATAAAATGATACTCTGAATTTCGCCAAATATCACGTAAAATGATAAAATGATAAAATGATAGTTTTGCCGGATAGAATGATACTTTCAGACGATAGAATGATAGGTATTTTTTGTGTATAAAATGACATTTTTGTTTAATAAAATGATACTTTTACCTTATAAAATGATAATCTAAGCGGATAAAATGACAGTAACCATTTAAAAATGATAGTTTAGCTGAAGAAATTGCATATAAGCTGATAAAATGATATTCTAACGTGACAAAATGACTTAAACCTGATAAAATGATAGTTTTTCCGGATAGAATGATACTTTCAGCCGATAGAATGATAGTTTTGTCAGGTAGAATGATACTTTCAGCAGATAGAATGATAGGTATTTTTGGTGTATAAAATGACATTTTTGTTTAATAAAATGATACTTTTACCTGATAAAATAATAATCTAAGCGGATAAAATGACAGTAACCTTATAAAAATGATAGTTTAGCTGAAGAAATTGCATATAAGCTGATAAAATGATACTTTGACGTGACAAAATGACATAAAACTGATAAAATGATAGTTTTTCCGGATAGAATGATACTTTCAGCCGATAAAATTATACTCTGAATGATAAAATGATACTCTGAATTTCACCAAATATCACGTAAAATGATAAAATGATAGGTTTATTGCATAGAATGATAGTTTTGCCGGATAGAATGATACTCTGAGTTGATAAAATGATACTCTGAATGATAAAATGATACTCTGAATTTCGCCAAATATCACGTAAACTGATAAAATGATAAAATGATAGGTTTATTGCATAGAATGGTAGTTTTGCCGGATAGAATGATACTCTGAGTCGATAAAATGATACTCTTGACTGATAAAATGATACTCTGAATTTCGCCAAATATCACGTAAAAAGATAAAATGATAAAATGATAGTTTTGCCGGATAGAATGATACTTTCAGCCGATAGAATGATAGTTTTGTCGGGTAGAATGATACTTTCAGCCGATAGAATGATAGGTATTTTTTGTGTATAAAATGACATTTTTGTTTAATAAAATG
Organism: Salvia splendens; assembly: GCF_004379255.2. NCBI lineage: Eukaryota > Viridiplantae > Streptophyta > Magnoliopsida > Lamiales > Lamiaceae > Salvia > Salvia splendens. Next base: position 13,038,043 of record NC_056052.1, read on the forward strand.
ATACTTTTACCTTATAAAATGATAATCTAAGCGGATAAAATGACAGGAACCTTATAAAAATGATAGTTTAGCTGAAGAAATTGCATATAAGCTGATAAAATGATACTTTAACGTGACAAAATGACATAAAACTGATAAAATGATAGTTTTTCCGGATAGAATGATACTTTCAGCCGATAGAATGATAGTTTTGTCAGGTAGAATGATACTTTCAGCCGATAAAATGATAGGTATTTTTGGTGTATAAAATGACATTTTTGTTTAATAAAATGATACTTTTACCTTATAAAATGATAATCTAAGCGGATAAAATGACAGTAACCTTATAAAAATGATAGTTTAGCTGAAGAAATTGCATATAAGCTGATAAAATGATATTCTAACGTGACAAAATGACTTAAAACTGATAAAATGATAGTTTTTCCGAATAGAATGATACTTTCAGCCGATAGAATGATAGTTTTGTCAGGTAGAATGATACTTTCAGCAGATAGAATGATAGGTATTTTTAGTGTATAAAATGACATTTTTGTTTAATAAAATGATACTTTTACCTGATAAAATAATAATCTAAGCGGATAAAATGACAGTAACCTTATAAAAATGATTGTTTAGCTGAAGAAATTGCATATAAGCTGATAAAATGATACTTTAACGTGACAAAATGACATAAAACTGATAAAATGATAATTTTTCCGGATAGAATGATACTTTCAGCCGATAAAATTATATTCTGAATGATAAAATGATACTCTGAATTTCGCCAAATATTACGTAAAATGATAAAATGATAGGTTTATTGCATAGAATGATAGTTTTGCCGGATATAATGATACTCTGAGTTGATAAAATGATACTCTGAATGATAAAATGATACTCTGAATTTCGCCAAATATCACGTAAAATGATAAAATGATAAAATGATAGGTTTATTGCATAGAATGGTAGTTTTGCCGGATAGAATGATACTCTGAGTCGATAAAATGATACTCTTGACTGATAAAATGATACTCTGAATTTCGCCAAATATCACGTAAAAAGATAAAATGATAAAATGATAGTTTTGCCGGATAGAATGATACTTTCAGCCGATAGAATGATAGTTTTGTCGGGTAGAATGATACTTTCAGCCGATAGAATGATAGGTATTTTTTGTGTATAAAATGACATTTTTGTTCAATAAAATGATACTTTTACCTTATAAAATGATAATCTAAGCGGATAAAATGACAGGAACCTTATAAAAATGATAGTTTAGCTGAAGAAATTGCATATAAGCTGATAAAATGATACTCTAACGTGACAAAATGACTTAAAACTGATAAAATGATAGTTTTTCCGGATAGAATGATACTTTCAGCCGATAGAATGATAGTTTTGTCAGGTAGAATGATACTTTCAGTAGATAGAATGATAGGTATTTTGGTGTATAAAATGACATTTTTGTTTAATAAAATGATACTTTTACCTAATAAAATGATAATCTAAGCGGATAAAATGACAGTAACCTTATAAAAATGATAGTTTAGCTGAAGAAATTGCATATAAGCTGATAAAATGATATTCTAACGTGACAAAATGACTTAAAACTGATAAAATGATAGTTTTTCCGGATAGAATGATACTTTCAGCCGATAGAATGATAGTTTTGTCAGGTAGAATGATACTTTCAGCAGATAGAATGATAGGTATTTTTGGTGTATAAAATGACATTTTTGTTTAATAAAATGATACTTTTACCTGATAAAATGATAATCTAAGCGGATAAAATGACAGTAACCTTATAAAAATGATAGTTTAGCTGAAGAAATTGCATATAAGCTGATAAAATGATACTTTAACGTGACAAAATGATATAAATCTGATAACTGATAGTTTTTCCGGATAGAATGATACTTTCAGCCGATAAAATGATACTCTGAATGATAAAATGATACTCTGAATTTTGCCAAATATCACGTAAAATGATAAAATGATAAAATGATAGGTTTATTGCATAGAATGATAGTTTTGTCGGATAGAATGATACTCTGAGTTGATAAAATGATACTCTTGACTGATAAAAGGATACTCTGAATTTCGCCAAATATCACGTAAAATGATAAAATGATAAAATGATAGTTTTGCCGGATAGAATGATACTTTCAGACGATAGAATGATAGGTATTTTTTGTGTATAAAATGACATTTTTGTTTAATAAAATGATACTTTTACCTTATAAAATGATAATCTAAGCGGATAAAATGACAGTAACCATTTAAAAATGATAGTTTAGCTGAAGAAATTGCATATAGCTGATAAAATGATATTCTAACGTGACAAAATGACTTAAAACTGATAAAATGATAGTTTTTCCGGATAGAATGATACTTTCAGCCGATAGAATGATAGTTTTATCAGGTAGAATGATACTTTCAGCAGATAGAATGATAGGTATTTTTGGTGTATAAAATGACATTTTTATTTAATAAAATTATACTTTTACCTGATAAAATGATAATCTAAGCGGATAAAATGACATTAACCTTATAAAAATGATAGTTTAGCTGAAGAAATTGCATATAAGCTGATAAAATGATACTTTAACGTGACAAAATGACATAAAACTGATAAAATGATAGTTTTTCCGGATAGAATGATACTTTCAGCCGATAAAATTATACTCTGAATGATAAAATGATACTCTGAATTTCGCCAAATATCACGTAAAATGATAAAATGATAGGTTTATTGCATAGAATGATAGTTTTGCCGGATAGAATGATACTCTGAGTCGATAAAATGATACTCTTGACTGATAAAATGATACTCTGAATTTCGCCAAATATCACGTAAAAAGATAAAATGATAAAATGATAGTTTTGCCGGATAGAATGATACTTTTAGCCAATAGAATGATAGTTTTGTCGGGTAGAATGATACTTACAGCCGATAGAATGATAGGTATTTTTTGTGTATAAAATGACATTTTTGTTTAATAAAATGATACTTTTACCTTATAAAATAATAATCTAAGCGGATAAAATGACAGGAACCTTATAAAAATGATAGTTTAGCTGAAGAAATTGCATATAAGCTGATAAAATGATACTCTAACGTGAGAAAATGACTTAAAACTGATAAAATGATAGTTTTTTCCGGATAGAATGATACTTTCAGCCGATAGAATGATAGTTTTGTCAGGTAGAATGATACCTTCAGCAGATAGAATGATAGGTATTTTGGTGTATAAAATGACATTTTTGTTTAATAAAATGATACTTTTACCTGATAAAATGATAATCTAAGCAGATAAAATGACAGTAACCTTATTAAAATGATAGTTTAGCTGAAGAAATTGCATATAAGCTGATAAAATGATACTTTAACGTGACAAAATGATATAAATCTGATAAACTGATAGTTTTTCCGGATAGAATGATACTTTCAGCCGATAAAATGATACTCTGAATGATAAAATGATACTCTGAATTTTGCCAAATATCACGTAAAATGATAAAATGATAAAATGATAGGTTTATTGCATAGAATGATAGTTTTGTCGGATAGAATGATACTCTGAGTTGATAAAATGATACTCTTGACTGATAAAAGGATACTCTGAATTTCGCCAAATATCACGTAAAATGATAAAATGATAAAATGATAGTTTTGCCGGATAGAATGATACTTTCAGACGATAGAATGATAGGTATTTTTTGTGTATAAAATGACATTTTTGTTTAATAAAATGATACTTTTACCTTATAAAATGATAATCTAAGCGGATAAAATGACAGTAACCATTTAAAAATGATAGTTTAGCTGAAGAAATTGCATATAGCTGATAAAATGATATTCTAACGTGACAAAATGACTTAAAACTGATAAAATGATAGTTTTTCCGGATAGAATGATACTTTCAGCCGATAGAATGATAGTTTTGTCAGGTAGAATGATACTTTCAGCAGATAGAATGATAGGTATTTTTGGTGTATAAAATGACATTTTTGTTTAATAAAATGATACTTTTACCTGATAAAATAATAATCTAAGCGGATAAAATGACAGTAACCTTATAAAAATGATAGTTTAGCTGAAGAAATTGCATATAAGCTGATAAAATGATACTTTGACGTGACAAAATGACATAAAACTGATAAAATGATAGTTTTTCCGGATAGAATGATACTTTCAGCCGATAAAATTATACTCTGAATGATAAAATGATACTCTGAATTTCGCCAAATATCACGTAAAATGATAAAATGATAGGTTTATTGCATAGAATGATAGTTTTGCCGGATAGAATGATACTCTGAGTCGATAAAATGATACTCTTGACTGATAAAATGATACTCTGAATTTCGCCAAATATCACGTAAAAAGATAAATGATAAAATGATAGTTTTGCCGGATAGAATGATACTTTTAGCCAATAGAATGATAGTTTTGTCGGGTAGAATGATACTTACAGCCGATAGAATGATAGGTATTTTTTGTGTATAAAATGACATTTTTGTTTAATAAAATGATACTTTTACCTTATAAAATAATAATCTAAGCGGATAAAATGACAGGAACCTTATAAAAATGATAGTTTAGCTGAAGAAATTGCATATAAGCTGATAAAATGATACTCTAACGTGAGAAAATGACTTAAAACTGATAAAATGATAGTTTTTCCGGATAGAATGATACTTTCAGCCGATAGAATGATAGTTTTGTCAGGTAGAATGATACCTTCAGCAGATAGAATGATAGGTATTTTGGTGTATAAAATGACATTTTTGTTTAATAAAATGATACTTTTACCTGATAAAATGATAATCTAAGCAGATAAAATGACAGTAACCTTATTAAAATGATAGTTTAGCTGAAGAAATTGCATATAAGCTGATAAAATGATACTTTAACGTGACAAAATGATATAAATCTGATAAACTGATAGTTTTTCCGGATAGAATGATACTTTCAGCCGATAAAATGATACTCTGAATGATAAAATGATACTCTGAATTTTGCCAAATATCACGTAAAATGATAAAATGATAAAATGATAGGTTTATTGCATAGAATGATAGTTTTGTCGGATAGAATGATACTCTGAGTTGATAAAATGATACTCTTGACTGATAAAATGATACTCTGAATTTCGCCAAATATCACGTAAAATGATAAAATGATAAAATGATAGTTTTGCCGGATAGAATGATACTTTCAGACGATAGCATGATAGGTATTTTTTGTGTATAAAATGACATTTTTGTTTAATAAAATGATACTTTTACCTTATAAAATAATAATCTAAGCGGATAAAATGACAGTAACCATTTAAAAATGATAGTTTAGCTGAAGAAATTGCATATAAGCTGATAAAATGATATTCTAACGTGACAAAATGACTTAAAACTGATAAAATGATAGTTTTTTCCGGATAGAATGATACTTTCAGCCGATAGAATGATAGTTTTGTCAGGTAGAATGATACTTTCAGCAGATAGAATGATAGGTATTTTTGGTGTATAAAATGACATTTTTGTTTAATAAAATGATACTTTTACCTGATAAAATAATAATCTAAGCGGATAAAATGACAGTAACCTTATAAAAATGATAGTTTTAGCTGAAGAAATTGCATATAAGCTGATAAAATAATACTTTGACGTGACAAAATGACATAAACTGATAAAATGATAGTTTTTCCGGATAGAATGATACTTTCAGCCGATAAAATTATACTCTGAATGATAAAATGATACTCTGAATTTCGCCAAATATCACGTAAAATGATAAAATGATAGGTTTATTGCATAGAATGATAGTTTTGCCGGATAGAATGATACTCTGAGTCGATAAAATGATACTCTTGACTGATAAAATGATACTCTGAATTTCGCCAAATATCACGTAAAATGATACTTTTACCGGATAAAATGACAGTAACCTTATAAAAATGATAGTTTAGCTGAAGAAATTGCATATAAGCTGATAAAATGATATTCTAACGTGACAAAATGACTTAAAACTGATAAAATGATAGTTTTTCCGGATAGAATGATACTTTCAGCCGATAGAATGATAGTTTTGTCAGGTAGAATGATACTTTCAGCAGATAGAATGATAGGTATTTTTGGTGTATAAAATGACATTTTTGTTTAATAAAATGATACTTTTACCTGATAAAATAATAATCTAAGCGGATAAAATGACAGTAACCTTATAAAAATAATAGTTTAGCTGAAGAAATTGCATATAAGCTGATAAAATGATACTTTAACGTGACAAAATGACATAAAACTGATAAAATGATAGTTTTTCCGGATAGAATGATACTTTCAGCCGATAAAATTATACTCTGAATGATAAAATGATACTCTGAATTTCGCCAAATATCACGTAAAATGATAAAATGATAGGTTTATTGCATAGAATGATAGTTTTGCCGGATAGAATGATACTTTCAGCCGATAAAATGATACTCTGAATGATAAAATGATACTCTGGATTTTGCCAAATATCACGTAAAATGATAAAATGATAAAATGATAGGTTTATTGCATAGAATGATAGTTTTGCCGGATAGAATGATACTCTGAGTTGATAAAATGATACTCTGAATGATAAAATGATACTCTGAATTTCGCCAAATATCACGTAAAATGATAAAATGATAAAATGATAGTTTTGCCGGATAGAATGATACTTTCAGCCGATAGAATGATAGTTTTGCCGGGTAGAATGATACTTTCAGACGATAGAATGATAGGTATTTTTTGTGTATAAAATGACATTTTTGTTTAATAAAATGATACTTTTACCTTATAAAATGATAATCTAAGCAGATAAAATGACAGGAACCTTATAAAAATGATAGTTTAGCTGAAGAAATTGCATATAAGCTGATAAAATGATATTCTAACGTGACAAAATGACTTAAAACTGATAAAATGATAGTTTTTCCGGATAGAATGATACTTTCAGCCGATAGAATGATAGTTTGTCAGGTAGAATGATACTTTCAGCAGATAGAATGATAGGTATTTTTGGTGTATAAAATGACATTTTTGTTTAATAAAATGATACTTTTACCTGATAAAATAATAATCTAAGCGGATAAAATGACAGTAACCTTATAAAAATGATAGTTTAGCTGAAGAAATTGCATATAAGCTGATAAAATGATACTTTAACGTGACAAAATGACATAAAACTGATAAAATGATAGTTTTTCCGGATAGAATGATACTTTCAGCCGATAAAATTATACTCTGAATGATAAAATGATACTCTGAATTTCGTCAAATATCACGTAAAATGAAAAAATGATAGGTTTATTGCATAGAATGATAGTTTTGCCGGATAGAATGATACTCTGAGTTGATAAAATGATACTCTGAATGATAAAATGATACTCTGAATTTCGCCAAATATCACGTAAAATGATAGGTTTATTGCATAGAATGGTAGTTTTGCCGGATAGAATGATACTCTAAGTCGATAAAATGATACTCTTGACTGATAAAATGATACTCTGAATTTCGCCAAATATCACGTAAAAAGATAAAATGATAAAATGATAGTTTTGCCGGATAGAATGATACTTTTAGCCGATAGAATGATAGTTTTGTTGGGTAGAATGATACTTTCAGCCGATAGAATGATAGGTATTTTTTGTGTATAAAATGACATTTTTGTTTAATAAAATGATACTTTTACCTTATAAAATGATAATCTAAGCGGATAAAATGACAGGAACCTTATAAAAATGATAGTTTAGCTGAAGAAATTGCATATAAGCTGATAAAATGATACTCTAACGTGACAAAATTGACTTAAAACTGATAAAATGATAGTTTTTTCCGGATAGAATGATACTTCAGCCGATAGAATGATAGTTTTGCCGGGTAGATGATACTTTCCGACGATAGAATGATAAGTATTTTTTGTGTATAAAATGACATTTTTGTTTAATAAAATGATACTTTTACCTTATAAAATGATAATCTAAGCGGATAAAATGACAGTAACCTTATAAAAATGATAGTTTAGCTGAAGAAATTGCATATAAGCTGATAAAATGATACTCTAACGTGACAAAATGACTTAAAACTGATAAGATGATAGTTTTTCCGGATAGAATGATACTTTTAGCCGATAGAATGATAGTTTTGTCAGGTAGAATGATACTTTCAGCAGATAGAATGTTAGGTATTATTGGTGTATAAAATGACATTTTTGTTAATAAAATGATACTTTTACCTGATAAAATGATAATCTAAGCGGATAAAATGACAGTAACCTTATAAAAATGATAGTTTAGCTGAAGAAATTGCATATAAGCTGATAAAATGATACTTTAACGTGACAAAATGACATAAAACTGATAAAATGATAGTTTTTTTCTTTTTTCCGGATAGAATGATACTTTCAGCCGATAAAATGATACTCTGAATGATAAAATGATACTCTGAATTTTGCAAATATCACGTAAAATGATAAAATGATAAAATGATAGGTTTATTGCATAGAATGATAGTTTTGTCGGATAGAATGATACTCTGAGTTGATAAAATGATACTCCTGACTGATAAAATGATACTCTGAATTTCGCCAAATATCACGTAAAATGATAAAATGATAAAATGATAGTTTTGCCGGATAGAATGATACTTTCAGCCGATAGAATGATAGTTTTGCCGGGTAGAATGATACTTTCAGACGATAGAATGATAGGTATTTTTTGTGTATAAAATGACATTTTTGTTTAAAAAAATGATACTTTTACCTTATAAAATGATAATCTAAGCGGATAAAATGACAGTAACCTAATAAAATGATACTTTAGCTGAAGAAATTGCATATAAGCTGATAAAATGATACTCTAACGTGACAAAATGACTTAAAACTGATAAAATGATAGTTTTATCGGATAGAATGATACTTTCAGCCGATAGAATGATAGTTTTATCAGGTAGAATGATACTTTCAGCAGATAGAATGATAGGTATTTTTGGTGTATAAAATGACATTTTTGTTTAATAAAATGATACTTGTACCTGATAAAATGATAATCTAAGCGGATAAAAAGACAGTAACCTTATAAAAATGATAATTTAGCTGAAGAAATTGCATATAAGCTGATAAAATGATACTTCAACGTGACAAAATGACATATAACTGATAAAATGATAGTTTTTCCGGATAGAATGATACTTTCAGCCGATAAAATTATACTCTAAATGATAAAATGATACTCTGAATTTCGCCAAATATCACGTAAAATGATAAAATGATAGGTTTATTGCATAGAATGATAGTTTTGCCGGATAGAATGATACTCTGAGTTGATAAAATGATACTCTGAATGATAAAATGATACTCTGAATTTCGCCAAATATCACGTAAAAAGATAAAATGATAAAATGATAGTTTTGCCGGATAGAATGATACTTTTAGCCGATAGAATGATAGTTTTGTCGGGTAGAATGACACTTTCAGCCGATAGAATGATAGGTATTTTTTGTGTATAAAATGACATTTTTGTTTAATAAAATGATACTTTTACCTTATAAAATGATAATCTAAGCGGATAAAATGACAGGAACCTTATAAAAATGATAGTTTAGCTGAAGAAATTGCATATAAGCTGATAAAATGATACTTTAACGTGACAAAATGACATAAAACTGATAAAATGATAGTTTTTCCGGATAGAATGATACTTTCAGCCGATAAAATGATACTCTGAATGATAAAATGATACTCTGAATTTTGCAAATATCACGTAAAATGATAAAATGATAAAATGATAGGTTTATTGCATAGAATGATAGTTTTGTCGGATAGAATGATACTCTGAGTTGATAAAATGATACTCTTGACTGATAAAATGATACTCTGAATTTCGCCAAATATCACGTAAAATGATAAAATGATAAAATGATAGTTTTGCCGGATAGAATGATACTTTCAGCCGATAGAATGATAGTTTTGCCGGGTAGAATGATACTTTCAGACGATAGAATGATAGGTATTTTTTGTGTATAAAATGACATTTTTGTTTAAAAAAATGATACTTTTACCTTATAAAATGATAATCTAAGCGGATAAAATGACAGTAACCTAATAAAAATGATACTTTAGCTGAAGAAATTGCATATAAGCTGATAAAATGATACTCTAACGTGACAAAATGACTTAAAACTGATAAAATGATAGTTTTAATCGGATAGAATGATACTTCAGCCGATAGAATGATAGTTTTATCAGGTAGAATGATACTTTCAGCAGATAGAATGATAGGTATTTTTGGTGTATAAAATGACATTTTTGTTTAATAAAATGATACTTTTACCTGATAAAATGATAATCTAAGCGGATAAAAAGACAGTAACCTTATAAAAATGATAATTTAGCTGAAGAAATTGCATATAAGCTGATAAAATGATACTTCAACGTGACAAAATGACATATAACTGATAAAATGATAGTTTTTCCGGATAGAATGATACTTTCAGCCGATAAAATTATACTCTAAATGATAAAATGATACTCTGAATTTCGCCAAATATCACGTAAAATGATAAAATGATAGGTTTATTGCATAGAATGATAGTTTTGCCGGATAGAATGATACTCTGAGTTGATAAAATGATACTCTGATTGATAAAATGATACTCTGAATTTCGCCAAATATCACGTAAAAAGATAAAATGATAAAATGATAGTTTTGCCGGATAGAATGATACTTTTAGCCGATAGAATGATAGTTTTGTCGGGTAGAATGACACTTTCAGCCGATAGAATGATAGGTATTTTTTGTGTATAAAATGACATTTTTGTTTAATAAAATGATACTTTTACCTTATAAAATGATAATCTAAGCGGATAAAATGACAGGAACCTTATAAAAATGATAGTTTAGCTGAAGAAATTGCATATAAGCTGATAAAATGATACTTTAACGTGACAAAATGACATAAAACTGATAAAATGATAGTTTTTCCGGATAGAATGATACTTTCAGCCGATAAAATGATACTCTGAATGATAAAATGATACTCTGAATTTTGCAAATATCACGTAAAATGATAAAATGATAAAATGATAGGTTTATTGCATAGAATGATAGTTTTGTCGGATAGAATGATACTCTGAGTTGATAAATGATACTCTTGACTGATAAAATGATACTCTGAATTTTGCCAAATATCACGTAAAATGATAAAATGATAAAATGATAGTTTTGCCGGATAGAATGATACTTTCAGCCGATAGAATGATAGTTTTGCCGGGTAGAATGATACTTTCAGACGATAGAATGATAGGTATTTTTTGTGTATAAAATGACATTTTTGTTTAAAAAAATGATACTTTTACCTTATAAAATGATAATCTAAGCGGATAAAATGACAGTAACCTAATAAAAATGATACTTTAGCTGAAGAAATTGCATATAAGCTGATAAAATGATACTCTAACGTGACAAAATGACTTAAAACTGATAAAATGATAGTTTTATCGGATAGAATGATACTTTCAGCCGATAGAATGATAGTTTTATCAGGTAGAATGATACTTTCAGCAGATAGAATGATAGGTATTTTTGGTGTATAAAATGACATTTTTGTTTAATAAAATGATACTTTTACCTGATAAAATGATAATCTAAGCGGATAAAAAGACAGTAACCTTATAAAAATGATAATTTAGCTGAAGAAATTGCATATAAGCTGATAAAATGATACTTCAACGTGACAAAATGACATATAACTGATAAAATTATAGTTTTTCCGGATAGAATGATACTTTCAGCCGATAAAATTATACTCTGAATGATAAAATGATACTCTGAATTTCGCCAAATATCACGTAAAATGATAAAATGATAGGTTTATTGCATAGAATGATAGTTTTGCCGGATAGAATGATACTCTGAGTTGATAAAATGATACTCTAATGATAAAATGATACTCTGAATTTCGCCAAATATCACGTAAAAAGATAAAATGATAAAATGATAGTTTTGCCGGATAGAATGATACTTTTAGCCGATAGAATGATAGTTTTGTCGGGTAGAATGATACTTTCAGCCGATAGAATGATAGGTATTTTTTGTGTATAAAATGACATTTTTGTTTAATAAAATGATACTTTTACCTTATAAAATGATAATCTAAGCGGATAAAATGACAGGAACCTTATAAAAATGATAGTTTAGCTGAAGAAATTGCATATAAGCTGATAAAATGATACTCTAACGTGACAAAATGACTTAAAACTGATAAAATGATAGTTTTTCCGGATAGAATGATACTTTCAGCCGATAGAATGATAGTTTTGCCGGGTAGAATGATACTTTCCGACGATAGAATGATAGGTATTTTTTGTGTATAAAATGACATTTTTGTTTAATAAAATGATACTTTTACCTTATAAAATGATAATCTAAGCGGATAAAATGACAGTAACCTTATAAAAATGATAGTTTAGCTGAAGAAATTGCATATAAGCTGATAAAATGATACTCTAACGTGACAAAATGACTTAAAACTGATAAGATGATAGTTTTTCCGGATAGAATGATACTTTTAGCCGATAGAATGATAGTTTTGTCAGGTAGAATGATACTTTCAGCAGATAGAATGTTAGGTATTATTGGTGTATAAAATGACATTTTTGTTTAATAAAATGATACTTTTACCTGATAAAATGATAATCTAAGCGGATAAAATGACAGTAACCTTATAAAAATGATAGTTTAGCTGAAGAAATTGCATATAAGCTGATAAAATGATACTTTAACGTGACAAAATGACATAAAACTGATAAAATGATAGTTTTTCCGGATAGAATGATACTTTCAGCCGATAAAATGATACTCTGAATGATAAAATGATACTCTGAATTTTGCAAATATCACGTAAAATGATAAAATGATAAAATGATAGGTTTATTGCATAGAATGATAGTTTTGTCGGATAGAATGATACTCTGAGTTGATAAAATGATACTCTTGACTGATAAAATGATACTCTGAATTTCGCCAAATATCACGTAAAATGATAAAATGATAAAATGATAGTTTTGCCGGATAGAATGATACTTTCAGCCGATAGAATGATAGTTTTGCCGGGTAGAATGATACTTTCAGACGATAGAATGATAGGTATTTTTTGTGTATAAAATGACATTTTTGTTTAAAAAATGATACTTTTACCTTATAAAATGATAATCTAAGCGGATAAAATGACAGTAACCTAATAAAAATGATACTTTAGCTGAAGAAATTGCATATAAGCTGATAAAATGATACTCTAACGTGACAAAATGACTTAAAACTGATAAAATGATAGTTTTATCGGATAGAATGATACTTCTCAGCCGATAGAATGATAGTTTTATCAGGTAGAATGATACTTTCAGCAGATAGAATGATAGGTATTTTTGGTGTAATAAAATGACATTTTTGTTTAATAAAATGATACTTTTACCTGATAAAATGATAATCTTAAGCGGATAAAAAGACAGTAACCTTATAAAAATGATAATTTAGCTGAAGAAATTGCATATAAGCTGATAAATGATACTTCAACGTGACAAAATGACATATAACTGATAAATGATAGTTTTTTCCGGATAGAATGATACTTTCAGCCGATAAAATTATACTCTGAATGATAAAATGATACTCTGAATTTCGCCAAATATCACGTAAAATGATAAAATGATAAAATGATAGGTTTATTGCATAGAATGATAGTTTGCCGGATAGAATGATACTCTGAGTTGATAAAATGATACTCTTGACTGATAAAATGATACTCTGAATTTCGCCAAATATCACGTAAAATGATAAAATGATAGTTTTGCAGGATAGAATGATACTTTCAGCCGATAGAATGATACTTTCAGCCGATAGAATGATAGGTATTTTTTGTGTATAAAATGACATTTTTGTTTAATAAAATGATACTTTTACCTTATAAAATGATAATCTAAGCGGATAAAATGACAGGAACCTTATAAAAATGATAGTTTAGCTGAAGAAATTGCATATAAGGCTGATAAAATGATACTCTAACGTGACAAAATGACTTAAAACTGATAAAATGATAGTTTTTCCGGATAGAATGATACTTTCAGCCGATAGAATGATAGTTTGCCGGGTAGAATGATACTTTCCGACGATAGAATGATAGGTATTTTTTTGTGTATAAAATGACATTTTTGTTTAATAAAATGATACTTTTACCTTATAAAATGATAATCTAAGGCGGATAAAATGACAGAAACCTTATAAAAATGATAGTTTAGCTGAAGAAATTGCATATAAGCTGATAAAATGATACTCTAACGTGACAAATGACTTAAAACTGATAAGATGATAGTTTTTCCGGATAGAATGATACTTTTAGCCGATAGAATGATAGTTTTGTCAGGTAGAATGATACTTTCAGCAGATAGAATGTTAGGTATTATTGGTGTATAAAATGACATTTTCTTTAATAAAATGATACTTTTACCTGATAAAATGATAATCTAAGCGGATATATAAAATGACAGTAACCTTATAAAAATGATAGTTTAGCTGAAGAATTGGCATATAAGCTGATAAAATGATACTTTAACGTGACAAAATGACATAAAAACTGATAAAATGATAGTTTTGTCCGGATAGAATGATACTTTCAGCCGATAAAATGATACTCTGAATGATAAAATGATACTCTGAATTTTGCAAATATCACTTAAAATGATATAAATGATAAATGATAGGTTTATTGCATAGAATGATAGTTTTGTCGGATAGAATGATACTCTGAGTTGATAAAATGATACTCTTGACTGATAAAATGATACTCTGAATTTCGCCAAATATCACGTAAAATGATAAAATGATAAAATGATAGTTTTGCCGGATAGAATGATACTTTCAGCCGATAGAATGATAGTTTTGCCGGGTAGAATGATACTTTCAGACGATAGAATGATAGGTATTTTTTGTGTATAAAATGACATTTTTGTTTAAAAAATGATACTTTTACCTTATAAAATGATAATCTAAGCGATAAAATGACAGTAACCTAATAAAAATGATACTTTAGCTGAAGAAATTGCATATAAGCTGATAAAATGATACTCTAACGTGACAAAATGACTTAAAACTGATAAAATGATAGTTTTATCGGATAGAATGATACTTTCAGCCGATAGAATGATAGTTTTATCAGGTAGAATGATACTTTCAGCAGATAGAATGATAGGTATTTTTGGTGTATAAAATGACATTTTTGTTTAATAAAATGATACTTTTACCTGATAAAATGATAATCTAAGCGGATAAAAAGACAGTAACCTTATAAAAATGATAATTTAGCTGAAGAAATTGCATATAAGCTGATAAAATGATACTTCAAACGTGACAAAAATGACATATAACTGATAAAATGATAGTTTTTCTCCGGATAGAATGATACTTTCAGCCGATAAATTATACTCTGAATGATAAAATGATACTCTGAATTTCGCCAAATATCACGTAAAATGATAAAATGATAGGTTTTATTGCATAGAATGATAGTTTTGCCGGATAGAATGATACTCTGAGTTGATAAAATGATACTCTGATGATAAAATGATACTCTGAATTTCGGCCAAATATCACGTAAAAAAGATAAAATGATAAAATGATAGTTTTGCCGGATAGAATGATACGTTTAGGCCGATAGAATGATGTTTTGTCGGGTAGAATGATACTTTCAGCCGATAGAATGATATGGTATTTTTTGTGTCTAAAATGACATTTTTGTTTAATAAAATGATACTTTTACCTTATAAATGATAATCTAAGCGGATAAAATGACAGGAACCTTATAAAAATGATAGTTTAGCTGAAGAAATTGCATATAAGCTGATAAAATGATTACTCTAACGTGACAAAATGACTTAAAACTGATAAAATGATAGTTTTCCGGATAGAATGATACTTTCAGCCGATAGAATGATAGTTTTGCCGGGTAGAATGATACTTTCCGACGATAGAATGATAGGTATTTTTTGTGTATAAAATGACATTTTTGTTTTAATAAATGATACTTTTACCTTATAAAATGATAATCTAAGCGGATAAAATGACAGTAACCTTATAAAAATGATAGTTTAGCTGAAGAAATTGCATATAAGCTGATAAAATGATACTTTAACGTGACAAAATGACATAAAACTGATAAAATGATAGTTTTTCCGGATAGAATGATACTTTCAGCCGATAAAATGATACTCTGAATGATAAAATGATACTCTGAATTTTGCCAAATATCACGTAAAATGATAAAATGATAAAATGATAGGTTTATTGCATAGAATGATAGTTTTGTCGGATAGAATGATACTCTGAGTTGATAAAATGATACTCTTGACTGATAAAATGATACTCTGAATTTCGCCAAATATCATGTAAAATGATAAAATGATAAAATGATAGTTTTGCCGGATAGAATGATACTTTCAGCCGATAGAATGATAGTTTTGCCGGGTAGAATGATACTTTCAGACGATAGAATGATAGGTATTTTTTGTGTATAAAATGACATTTTTGTTTAAAAAAATGATACTTTTACCTTATAAAATGATAATCTAAGCGGATAAAATGACAGTAACCTAATAAAAATGATACTTTAGCTGAAGAAATTGCATATAAGCTGATAAAATGATACTCTAACGTGACAAAATGACTTAAAACTGATAAAATGATAGTTTTATCGGATAGAATGATACTTTCAGCCGATAGAATGATAGTTTTATCAGGTAGAATGATACTTTCAGCAGATAGAATGATAGGTATTTTTGGTGTATAAAATGACATTTTTGTTTAATAAAATGATACTTTTACCTGATAAAATGATAATCTAAGCGGATAAAAAGACAGTAACCTTATAAAAATGATAATTTAGCTGAAGAAATTGCATATAAGCTGATAAAATGATACTTCAACGTGACAAAATGACATATAACTGATAAAATGATAGTTTTTCCGGATAGAATGATACTTTCAGCCGATAAAATTATACTCTGAATGATAAAATGATACTCTGAATTTCGCCAAATATCACGTAAAATGATAAAATGATAGGTTTATTGCATAGAATGATAGTTTTGCCGGATAGAATGATACTCTGAGTTGATAAAATGATACTCTTGAATGATAAAATGATACTCTGAATTTCGCCAAATATCACGTAAAATGATAAAATGATAGTTTTGCCGGATAGAATGATACTTTCAGCCGATAGAATGATAGTTTTGCGGGTAGAATGATACTTTCAGACGATAGAATGATAGGTATTTTTTGTGTATAAAATGACATTTTTGTTTAATAAAATGATACTTTTACCTTATAAAATGATAATCTAGCGGATAAATGACAGTAACCTTATAAAAATGATACTTTAGCTGAAGAAATTGCATATAAGCTGATAAAATGATACTCTAACGTGACAAAGTGACTTAAAACTGATAAAATGATAGTTTTATCGGATAGAATGATACTTTCAGCAGATAGAATGATAGTTTTGTCAGGTAGAATGATACTTTCAGCAGATAGAATGATAGGTATTTTTGGTGTATAAAATGACATTTTTGTTTAATAAAATGATACTCTTAACTGATAAAATGATAATCTAAGCGGATAAAATGACAGTAACCTTATAAAAATGATAGTTTAGCTGAAGAAATTGCATATAAGCTGATAAAATGATACTTTAACGTGACAAAATGACATAAAACTGATAAAATGATAGTTTTTCCGGATAGAATGATACTTTCAGCCGATAAAATTATACTCTGAATGATAAAATGATACTCTGAATTTCGCCAAATATCACGTAAAATGATAAAATGATAGGTTTATTGCATAGAATGATAGTTTTGCCGGATAGAATGATACTTTCAGCCGATAAAATGATACTCTGAATGATAAAATGATACTCTGGATTTTGCCAAATATCACGTAAAATGATAAAATGATAAAATGATAGGTTTATTGCATAGAATGATAGTTTTGCCGGATAGAATGATACTCTGAGTTGATAAAATGATACTCTGAATGATAAAATGATACTCTGAATTTCGCCAAATATCACGTAAAATGATAAAATGATAAAATGATAGTTTTGCCGGATAGAATGATACTTTCAGCCGATAGAATGATAGTTTTGCCGGGTAGAATGATACTTTCAGACGATAGAATGATAGGTATTTTTCGTGTATAAAATGACATATTTTGTTTAATAAAATGATACTTTTACCTTATAAAATGATAATCTAAGCGGATAAAATGACAGTAACCTTATAAAAATGATAGTTTAGCTGAAGAAATTGCATATAAGCTGATAAAATGATACTCTAACGTGACAAAATGACTTAAAACTGATAAAATGATAGTTTTTCCGGATAGAATGATACTTTCAGCCGATAGAATGATAGTTTTGTCAGGTAGAATGATACTTTCAGCAGATAGAATGATAGGTATTTTTGGTGTATAAAATGTCATTTTTGTTTAATAAAATGATACTTTTACCTGATAAAATGATAATCTAAGCGGATAAAATGACAGTAACCTTATAAAAATGATAGTTTAGCTGAAGAAATTGCATATAAGCTGATAAAATGATACTTTAACGTGACAAAATGACATAAAACTGATAAAATGATAGTTTTTCCGGATAGAATGATACTTTCAGCCGATAAAATTATACTCTGAATGATAAAATGATACTCTGAATTTCAGCCAAATATCACGTAAAATGATAAAATGATAGGTTTATTGCATAGAATGATAGTTTTTGCCGGATAGAATGATACTCTGAGTTGATAAAATGATACTCTGAATGATAAAATGATACTCTGAATTTCGCCAAATATCACGTAATAATGATAAATGATAGGTTTATTGCATAGAATGGTAGTTTTGCCGGATAGAATGATACTCTGAGTTGATAAAATGATACTCTTGACTGATAAAATGATACTCTGAATTTCGCCAAATATCACGTAAAATGATAAAATGATAAAATGATAGTTTTGCCGGATAGAATGATACTTTCAGCCGATAGAATGATAGTTTTGTCGGGTAGAATGATACTTTCAGCCGATAGAATGATAGGTATTTTTTTGTGTATAAAATGACATTTTTGTTTAATAAAATGATACTTTTACCTTATAAAATGATAATCTAAGCGGATAAAATGACAGTAACCTTATAAAAATGATAGTTTAGCTGAAGAAATTGCATATAAGCTGATAAAATGATACTCTAACGTGACAAAATGACTTAAAACTGATAAAATGATAGTTTTTCCGGATAGAATGATACTTTCAGCCGATAGAATGATAGTTTTGTCAGGTAGAATGATACTTTCAGCAGATAGAATGATAGGTATTTTTGGTGTATAAAATGACATTTTTGTTTAATAAAATGATACTTTTACCTGATAAAATGATAATCTAAGCGGATAAAATGACAGTAACCTTATAAAAATGATAGTTTAGCTGAAGAAATTGCATATAAGCTGATAAAATGATACTTTAACGTGACAAAATGACATAAAACTGATAAAATGATAGTTTTTCCGGATAGAATGATACTTTCAGCCGATAAAATTATACTCTGAATGATAAAATGATACTCTGAATTTCGCCAAATATCACGTAAAATGATAAAATGATAGGTTTATTGCATAGAATGATAGTTTTGCCGGATAGAATGATACTTTCAGCCGATAAAATGATACTCTGAATGATAAAATGATACTCTGAATTTTGCCAAATATCACGTAAAATAATAAAATGATAAAATGATAGGTTTATTGCATAGAATGATAGTTTTGTCGGATAGAATGATACTCTGAGTTGATAAAATGATACTCTTGACTGATAAAATGATACTCTGAATTTCGCCAAAAATCACGTAAAATGATAAAATGATAAAATGATAGTTTTGCCGGATAGAATGATACTTTCAGCCGATAGAATGATAGTTTTGCCGGGTAGAATGATACTTTCAGCCGATAGAATGATAGGTATTTTTTGTGTATAAAATGACATTTTTGTTTAATAAAATGATACTTTTACCTTATAAAATGATAATCTAAGCGGATAAAATGACAGTAACCTTATAAAAATGATAGTTTAGCTGAAGAAATTGCATATAAGCTGATAAAATGATACTCTAACGTGACAAAATGACTTAAAACTGATAAAATGATAGTTTTTCCGGATAGAATGATACTTTTAGCCGATAGAATGATAGTTTTGTCAGGTAGAATGATACTTTCAGCAGATAGAATGTTAGGTATTATTGGTGTATAAAATGACATTTTTGTTTAATAAAATGATACTTTTACCTGATAAAATGATAATCTAAGCGGATAAAATGACAGTAACCTTATAAAAATGATAGTTTAGCTGAAGAAATTGCATATAAGCTGATAAAATGATACTTTAACGTGACAAAATGACATAAAACTGATAAAATGATAGTTTTTCCGGATAGAATGATACTTTCAGCCGATAAAATGATACTCTGAATGATAAAATGATACTCTGAATTTTGCCAAATATCACGTAAAATGATAAAATGATAAAATGATAGGTTTATTGCATAGAATGATAGTTTTGTCGGATAGAATGATACTCTGAGTTGATAAAATGATACTCTTGACTGATAAAATGATACTCTGAATTTCGCCAAATATCACGTAAAATGATAAAATGATAAAATGATAGTTTTGCCGGATAGAATGATACTTTCAGCCGATAGAATGATAGTTTTGCCGGGTATAATGATACTTTCAGACGATAGAATGATAGGTATTTTTTGTGTATAAAATGACATTTTTGTTTAATAAAATGATACTTTTACCTTATAAAATGATAATCTAAGCGGATAAAATGACAGTAACCTTATAAAAATGATAGTTTAGCTGAAGAAATTGCATATAAGCTGATAAAATGATACTCTAACGTGACAAAATGACTTAAAAC
This sequence comes from Salvia splendens, assembly GCF_004379255.2. Taxonomy (NCBI): domain Eukaryota; kingdom Viridiplantae; phylum Streptophyta; class Magnoliopsida; order Lamiales; family Lamiaceae; genus Salvia; species Salvia splendens. The sequence continues at coordinate 13,059,071 of NC_056052.1, forward strand.
TGATAAAATGATAGTTTTTCCGGATAGAATGATACTTTTAGCCGATAGAATGATAGTTTTGTCAGGTAGAATGATACTTTCAGCAGATAGAATGTATAGGTATTATTGGTGGATAAAATGACATTTTTGTTAATAAAATGATACTTTTACCTGATAAAATGATAATCTAAGTCGGATAAAAGACAGTAACCTTATAAAAATGATAGTTTAGCTGAAGAAATTGCATATAAGCTGATAAAATGATACTTTAACGTGACAAAATGACATAAACTGATAAAATGATAGTTTTTCCGGATAGAATGATACTTTCAGCCGATAAAATGATACTCTGAATGATAAAATGATACTCTGAATTTTCGCCAAATATCACGTAAATGATAAATGATAAAATGATAGGTTTATTGCATAGAATGATAGTTTTGTCGGATAGAATGATACTCTGAGTTGATAAAATGATACTCTTGAATGATAAAATGATACTCTGAATTTCGCCAAATATCACGTAAAATGATAAAATGATAAAATGATAGTTTTGCCGGATAGAATGATACTTTCAGCCGATAGAATGATAGTTTTGCCGGGTAGAATGATACTTTCAGACGATAGAATGATAGGTATTTTTTGTGTATAAAATGACATTTTTTTTTAATAAAATGATACTTTTACCTTATAAAATGATAATCTAAGCGGATAAAATGACAGTAACCTTATAAAAATGATACTTTAGCTGAAGAAATTGCATATAAGCTGATAAAATGATACTCTAACGTGACAAAATGACTGAAAACTGATAAAATGATAGTTTTTCCGGATAGAATGATACTTTTAGCCGATAGAATGATAGTTTTTGTCAGGTAGAATGATACTTTCAGCAGATAGAATGTTAGGTATTATTGGTGTATAAAATGACATTTTTCTTTTAATAAAATGATACTTTTACCTGATAAAAGATAATCTAAGCGAATAAAAATGACAGTAACCTTGTGAAAAAATGATAGTTTAGCTGAAGAAATTGCATATAAGCTGATAAAATGATACTTTAACGTGACAAAATGACATAAAACTGATAAATGATAGTTTTTCCGGATAGAATGATACTTTCAGCCGATAAAATGATACTCTGAATGATAAAATGATACTCTGAATTTTGCCAAATATCACGTAAAATGATAAAATGATAAAATGATAGGTTTATTGCATAGAATGATAGTTTTGTCGGATAGAATGATACTCTGAGTTGATAAAATGATACTCTTGACTGATAAAATGATACTCTGAATTTCGCCAAATATCACGTAAAATGATAAAATGAAATAAAATGATAGTATTGCCGGATAGAATGATACTTTCAGCCGATAGAATGATAGTTTTGCCGGGTAGAATGATACTTTCAGACGATAGAATGATAGGTATTTTTTGTGTATAAAATGACATTTTTTTTTAATAAAATGATACTTTACCTTATAAAATGATAATCTAAGCGGATAAAATGACAGTAACCTTATAAAAATGATACTTTAGCTGAAGAAATTGCATATAAGCTGATAAAATGATACTCTAACGTGACAAAATGACTGAAAACTGATAAAATGATAGTTTTTTCCGGATAGAATGATACTTTTAGCCGATAGAATGATAGTTTTGTCAGGTAGAATGATACTTTCAGCAGATAGAATGTTAGGTATTATTGGTGTATAAAAATGACATTTTCTTTTAATAAAATGATACTTTTACCTGATAAAAAGATAATCTAAGCGGATAAAATGACAGTAACCTTGTGAAAATGATAGTTTAGCTGAAGAAATTGCATATAAGCTGATAAAATGATACTTATAACGTGACAAAATGACATAAAACTGATAAAATGATAGTTTTTTCCGGATAGAAGGATACTTTCAGCCGATAAAATGATACTCTGAATGATAAAATGATACTCTGAATTTTGCCAAATATCACGTAAAATGATAAAATGATAAAATGATAGGTTTATTTGCATAGAATGATAGTTTTGTCGGATAGAATGATACTCTGAGTTGATAAAATGATACTCTTGACTGATAAAATGATACTCTGAATTTCGCCAAATATCACGTAAAATGATAAAATGATAAAATGATAGTATTGCCGGATAGAATGATACTTTCAGCCGATAGAATGATAGTTTTGCCGGGTAGAATGATACTTTCAGACGATAGAATGATAGGTATTTTTTGTGTATAAAATGACATTTTTTTTTAATAAAATGATACTTTTACCTTATAAAATGATAATCTAAGCGGATAAAATGACAGTAACCTTATAAAAATGATACTTTAGCTGAAGAAATTGCATATAAGCTGATAAAATGATACTCTAACGTGACAAAAATGACTGAAAACTGATAAAATGATAGTTTTTCCGGATAGAATGATACTTTTAGCCGATAGAATGATAGTTTTGTCTGGTAGAATGATACTTTCAGCAGATAGAATGTTAGGTATTATTGGTGTATAAAATGACATTTTCTTTTAATAAAATGATACTTTTACCTGATAAAATGATAATCTAAGCGGATAAAATGACAGTAACCTTGTGAAAAATGATAGGTTTAGCTGAAGAAATTGCATATAAGCTGATAAAATGATACTTTAACGTGACAAAATGACATAAAACTGATAAAATGATAGTTTTTCCGGATAGAATGATACTTTCAGCCGATAAAATGATACTCTGAATGATAAAATGATACTCTGAATTTTGCCAAATATCACGTAAAATGATAAAATGATAAAATGATAGGTTTATTGCATAGAATGATAGTTTTGCCGGATAGAATGATACTCTGAATGATAAAATGATACTCTGAATTTCGCCAAATATCACATAAAATGATAAAATGATAGGTTTATTGCATAGAATGGTAGTTTTGCCGGATAGAATGATACTCTGAGTTGATAAAATGATACTCTTGACTGATAAATGATACTCTGAATTTTGCCCAAATATCACGTAAAAAGATAAAATGATAAAATGATAGTTTTGCCGGATAGAATGATACTTTCAGCCGATAGAATGATAGTTTTGTCGGGTAGAATGATACTTTCAGCCGATAGAATGATAGTTTTGTCGGGTAGAATGATACTTTCAGCCGATAGAATGATAGGTATTTTTGTGTATAAAATGACATTTTTGTTTAATAAAATGATACTTTACCTTATAAAATGATAATCTAAGCGGATAAAATGACAGTACCTTATAACAATGATAGTTTAGCTGAAGAAATTGCATATAAGCTGATAAAATGATACTCTAACGTGACAAAATGACTTAAAACTTGATAAAATGATAGTTTTTCTCGGATAGAATGATACTTTCGGCCGATAGAATGATAGTTTTGTCAGGTAGAATGATACTTTCAGCAGATAGAATGATAGGTATTTTGGTGTATAAAATGACATTTTTGTTTAATAAAATGATACTTTTACCTGATAAAATGATAATCTAAGCGGATAAAATGACAGTAACCTTATAAAAATGATAGTTTAGCTGAAGAAATTGCATATAAGCTGATAAAATGATACTTTAACGTGACAAACTGACATAAAACTGATAAAATGATAGTTTTTCCGGATAGAATGATACTTTCAGCCGATAAAATTATACTCTGAATGATAAAATGATACTCTGAATTTCGCCAAATATCACGTAAAATGATAAAATGATAGGTTTATTGCATAGAATGATAGTTTTGCCTGATAGAATGATACTTTCAGCCGATAAAATGATACTCTGAATGATAAAATAATACTCTGAATTTTGTCAAATATCACGTAAAATGATAAAATGATAAAATGATAGGTTTATTGCATAGAATGATAGTTTTGTCGGATAGAATGATACTCTGAGTTGATAAAATGATACTCTTGACTGATAAAATGATACTCTGAATTTCGCCAAAAATCACGTAAAATGATAAAATGATAGTTTTGCCGGATAGAATGGTACTTTCAGCCGATAGAATGATAGTTTTGCCGGGTAGAATGATACATTCAGCCGATAGAATGATAGGTATTTTTCGTGTATAAAATGACATTTTTGTTTAATAAAATGATACTTTTACCTTATAAAATGATAATCTAAGCGGATAAAATGACAGTAACCTTATAAAAATGATAGTTTAGCTGAAGAAATTGCATATAAGCTGATAAAATGATACTCTAACGTGACAAAATGACTTAAAACTGATAAAATGATAGTTTTTCCGGATAGAATGATACTTTCAGCCGATAGAATGATAGTTTTGTCAGGTAGAATGATACTTTCAGACGATAGAATGATAGGTATTTTTTGTGTATAAAATGACATTTTTGTTTAATAAAATGATACTTTTACCTTATAAAATGATAATCTAAGTGGATAAAATGACAGTAACCTTATAAAAATGATACTTTAGCTGAAGAAATTGCATATAAGCTGATAAAATGATACTCTAACGTGACAAAATGACTTAAAACTGATAAAATGATAGTTTTGCCGGATAGAATGATACTTTCATCCGATAGAATGATAGTTTTGCCGGGTAGAATGATACTTTCAGACGATAGAATGATAGGTATTTTTTGTGTATAAAATGACATTTTTGTTTAATAAAATGATACTTTTACCTTATAAAATGATAATCTAAGCGGATAAAATGACAGTAACCTTATAAAAATGATACTTTAGCTGAAGAAATTGCATATAAGCTGATAAAATGATACTCTAACGTGACAAAATGACTTAAAACCGATAAATGATAGTTTCATCGGATAGAATGATACTTTCAGCCGATAGAATGATAGTTTTGTCAGGTAGAATGATACTTTCAGCAGATAGAATGATAGGTATTTTTGGTGTATAAAATGACAGTAACCTTATAAAATGACATTTTCTTTTAATAAAATGATACTTTTACCTGATAAAATGATAATCTAAGTGGATAAAATGACAGTAACCTTATAAAAATGATAGTTTAGCTGAAGAAATTGCATATAAGCTGATAAAATGATACTTTAACGTGACAAAATGACATAAAACTGATAAAATGATAGTTTTTTCCGGATAGAATGATACTTTCAGCCGATAAATGATACTCTGAATGATAAAATGATACTCTGAATTTTGCCAAATATCACGTAAAATGATAAAATGATAAAATGATAGGTTTATTGCATAGAATGATAGTTTTGTCGGATAGAATGATACTCTGAGTTGATAAAATGATACTCTTGACTGATAAAATGATACTCTGAATTTCGCCAAATATCACGTAAAATGATAAAATGATAAAATGATAGTATTGCCGGATAGAATGATACTTTCAGCCGATAGAATGATAGTTTTGCCGGGTAGAATGATACTTTCAGACGATAGAATGATAGGTATTTTTGTGTATAAAATGACATTTTTTTTTAATAAAATGATACTTTTACCTTATAAAATGATAATCTAAGCGGATAAAATGACAGTAACCTTATAAAAATGATACTTTAGCTGAAGAAATTGCATATAAGCTGATAAAATGATACTCTAACGTGACAAAATGACTGAAACTGATAAAATGATAGTTTTTCCGGATAGAATGATACTTTTAGCCGATAGAATGATAGTTTTGTCAGGTAGAATGATACTTTCAGCAGATAGAATGTTAGGTATTATTGGTGTATAAAATGACATTTTCTTTTAATAAAATGATACTTTTACCTGATAAAAAGATAATCTAAGCGGATAAAATGACAGTAACCTTGTGAAAAATGATAGTTTAGCTGAAGAAATTGCATATAAGCTGATAAAATGATACTTTAACGTGACAAAATGACATAAAACTGATAAAATGATAGTTTTTCCGGATAGAATGATACTTTCAGCCGATAAAATGATACTCTGAATGATAAAATGATACTCTGAATTTTGCCAAATATCACGTAAAATGATAAAATGATAAAATGATAGGTTTATTGCATAGAATGATAGTTTTGTCGGATAGAATGATACTCTGAGTTGATAAAATGATACTCTTGACTGATAAAATGATACTCTGAATTTCGCCAAATATCACGTAAAATGATAAAATGATAAAATGATAGTATTGCCGGATAGAATGATACTTTCAGCCGATAGAATGATAGTTTTGCCGGGTAGAATGATACTTTCAGACGATAGAATGATAGGTATTTTTTGTGTATAAAATGACATTTTTTTTTAATAAAATGATACTTTTACCTTATAAAATGATAATCTAAGCGGATAAAATGACAGTAACCTTATAAAAATGATACTTTAGCTGAAGAAATTGCATATAAGCTGATAAAATGATACTCTAACGTGACAAAATGACTGAAAACTGATAAAATGATAGTTTTTCCGGATAGAATGATACTTTTAGCCGATAGAATGATAGTTTTGTCAGGTAGAATGATACTTTCAGCAGATAGAATGTTAGGTATTATTGGTGTATAAAATGACATTTTCTTTTAATAAAATGATACTTTTACCTGATAAAAAGATAATCTAAGCGGATAAAATGACAGTAACCTTGTGAAAAATGATAGTTTAGCTGAAGAAATTGCATATAAGCTGATAAAATGATACTTTAACGTGACAAAATGACATAAAACTGATAAAATGATAGTTTTTCCGGATAGAATGATACTTTCAGCCGATAAAATGATACTCTGAATGATAAAATGATACTCTGAATTTTGCCAAATATCACGTAAAATGATAAAATGATAAAATGATAGGTTTATTGCATAGAATGATAGTTTTGTCGGATAGAATGATACTCTGAGTTGATAAAATGATACTCTTGACTGATAAAATGATACTCTGAATTTCGCCAAATATCACGTAAAATGATAAAATGATAAAATGATAGTTTTGCCGGATAGAATGATACTTTCATCCGATAGAATGATAGTTTTGCCGGGTAGAATGATACTTTCAGACGATAGAATGATAGGTATTTTTTGTGTATAAAATGACATTTTTGTTTAATAAAATGATACTTTTACCTTATAAAATGATAATCTAAGCGGATAAAATGACAGTAACCTTATAAAAATGATACTTTAGCTGAAGAAATTGCATATAAGCTGATAAAATGATACTCTAACGTGACAAAATGACTTAAAACCGATAAAATGATAGTTTCATCGGATAGAATGATACTTTCAGCCGATAGAATGATAGTTTTGTCAGGTAGAATGATACTTTCAGCAGATAGAATGATAGGTATTTTTGGTGTATAAAATGACATTTTTGTTTAATAAAATGATACTTTTACCTGATAAAATGATAATCTAAGCGGATAAAATGACAGTAACCTTATAAAAATGATAGTTTAGCTTAAGAAATTGCATATAAGCTGATAAAATGATACTTCAACGTGACAAAATGACATAAAACTGATAAAATGATAGTTTTTCCGGATAGAATGATACTTTCAGCCGATAAAATTATACTCTGAATGATAAAATGATACTCTGAATTTCGCCAAATATCACGTAAAATGATAAAATGATAGGTTTATTGCATAGAATGATAGTTTTGCCGGATCGAATGATACTCTGAGTTGATAAAATGATACTCTGAATGATAAAATGATACTCTGAATTTCGCCAAATATCACGTAAAATGATAAAATGATAAAATGATAGGTTTATTGCATAGAATGGTAGTTTTGCCGGATAGAATGATACTCTGAGTTGATAAAATGATACTCTTGACTGATAAAATGATACTCTGAATTTCGCCAAATATCACGTAAAATGATAAAATTATAGTTTTGCCGGATAGAATGATACTTTCAGCCGATAGAATGATAGTTTTGTCGGGTAGAATGATACTTTCAGCCGATAGAATGATAGGTATTTTTTGTGTATAAAATGACATTTTTGTTTAATAAAATGATACTTTTACCTTATAAAATGATAATCTAAGCGGATAAAATGACAGTAACCTTATAAAAATGATAGTTTAGCTGAAGAAATTGCATATAAGCTGATAAAATGATACTCTAACGTGACAAAATGACTTAAAACTGATAAAATGATAGTTTTTCCGGATAGAATGATACTTTCGGCCGATAGAATGATAGTTTTGTCAGGTAGAATGATACTTTCAGCAGATAGAATGATAGGTATTTTTGGTGTATAAAATGACATTTTTGTTTAATAAAATGATACTTTTACCTGATAAAATGATAATCTAAGCGGATAAAATGACAGTAACCTTATAAAAATGATAGTTTAGCTGAAGAAATTGCATATAAGCTGATAAAATGATACTTTAACGTGACAAACTGACATAAAACTGATAAAATGATAGTTTTTCCGGATAGAATGATACTTTCAGCCGATAAAATTATACTCTGAATGATAAAATGATACTCTGAATTTCGCCAAATATCACGTAAAATGATAAAATGATAGGTTTATTGCATAGAATGATAGTTTTGCCTGATAGAATGATACTTTCAGCCGATAAAATGATACTCTGAATGATAAAATAATACTCTGAATTTTGTCAAATATCACGTAAAATGATAAAATGATAAAATGATAGGTTTATTGCATAGAATGATAGTTTTGTCGGATAGAATGATACTCTGAGTTGATAAAATGATACTCTTGACTGATAAAATGATACTCTGAATTTCGCCAAAAATCACGTAAAATGATAAAATGATAGTTTTGCCGGATAGAATGGTACTTTCAGCCGATAGAATGATAGTTTTGCCGGGTAGAATGATACATTCAGCCGATAGAATGATAGGTATTTTTTGTGTATAAAATGACATTTTTGTTTAATAAAATGATACTTTTACCTTATAAAATGATAATCTAAGCGGATAAAATGACAGTAACCTTATAAAAATGATAGTTTAGCTGAAGAAATTGCATATAAGCTGATAAAATGATACTCTAACGTGACAAAATGACTTAAAACTGATAAAATGATAGTTTTTCCGGATAGAATGATACTTTTAGCCGATAGAATGATAGTTTTGTCAGGTAGAATGATACTTTCAGCAGATAGAATGTTAGGTATTATTGGTGTATAAAATGACATTTTCTTTTAATAAAATGATACTTTTACCTGATAAAATGATAATCTAAGTGGATAAAATGACAGTAACCTTATAAAAATGATAGTTTAGCTGAAGAAATTGCATATAAGCTGATAAAATGATACTTTAACGTGACAAAATGACATAAAACTGATAAAATGATAGTTTTTCCGGATAGAAGGATACTTTCAGCCGATAAAATGATACTCTGAATGATAAAATGATACTCTGAATTTTGCCAAATATCACGTAAAATGATAAAATGATAAAATGATAGGTTTATTGCATAGAATGATAGTTTTGTCGGATAGAATGATACTCTGAGTTGATAAAATGATACTCTTGACTGATAAAATGATACTCTGAATTTCGCCAAATATCACGTAAAATGATAAAATGATAAAATGATAGTATTGCCGGATAGAATGATACTTTCAGCCGATAGAATGATAGTTTTGCCGGGTAGAATGATACTTTCAGACGATAGAATGATAGGTATTTTTTGTGTATAAAATGACATTTTTTTTTAATAAAATGATACTTTTACCTTATAAAATGATAATCTAAGCGGATAAAATGACAGTAACCTTATAAAAATGATACTTTAGCTGAAGAAATTGCATATAAGCTGATAAAATGATACTCTAACGTGACAAAATGACTGAAAACTGATAAAATGATAGTTTTTCCGGATAGAATGATACTTTTAGCCGATAGAATGATAGTTTTGTCTGGTAGAATGATACTTTCAGCAGATAGAATGTTAGGTATTATTGGTGTATAAAATGACATTTTCTTTTAATAAAATGATACTTTTACCTGATAAAATGATAATCTAAGCGGATAAAATGACAGTAACCTTGTGAAAAATGATAGTTTAGCTGAAGAAATTGCATATAAGCTGATAAAATGATACTTTAACGTGACAAAATGACATAAAACTGATAAAATGATAGTTTTTCCGGATAGAATGATACTTTCAGCCGATAAAATGATACTCTGAATGATAAAATGATACTCTGAATTTTGCCAAATATCACGTAAAATGATAAAATGATAGGTTTATTGCATAGAATGATAGTTTTGCCGGATAGAATGATACTCTGAATGATAAAATGATACTCTGAATTTCGCCAAATATCACATAAAATGATAAAATGATAGGTTTATTGCATAGAATGGTAGTTTTGCCGGATAGAATGATACTCTGAGTTGATAAAATGATACTCTTGACTGATAAAATGATACTCTGAATTTTGCCAAATATCACGTAAAAAGATAAAATGATAAAATGATAGTTTTGCCGGATAGAATGATACTTTCAGCCGATAGAATGATAGTTTTGTCGGGTAGAATGATACTTTCAGCCGATAGAATGATAGTTTTGTCGGGTAGAATGATACTTTCAGCCGATAGAATGATAGGTATTTTTTGTGTATAAAATGACATTTTTGTTTAATAAAATGATACTTTTACCTTATAAAATGATAATCTAAGCGGATAAAATGACAGTAACCTTATAACAATGATAGTTTAGCTGAAGAAATTGCATATAAGCTGATAAAATGATACTCTAACGTGACAAAATGACTTAAAACTGATAAAATGATAGTTTTTCCGGATAGAATGATACTTTCGGCCGATAGAATGATAGTTTTGTCAGGTAGAATGATACTTTCAGCAGATAGAATGATAGGTATTTTTGGTGTATAAAATGACATTTTTGTTTAATAAAATGATACTTTTACCTGATAAAATGATAATCTAAGCGGATAAAATGACAGTAACCTTATAAAAATGATAGTTTAGCTGAAGAAATTGCATATAAGCTGATAAAATGATACTTTAACGTGACAAACTGACATAAAACTGATAAAATGATAGTTTTTCCGGATAGAATGATACTTTCATCAGCCGATAAAATTATACTCTGAATGATAAAATGATACTCTGAATTTCGCCAAATATCACGTAAAATGATAAAATGATAGGTTTATTGCATAGAATGATAGTTTTGCCTGATAGAATGATACTTTCAGCCGATAAAATGATACTCTGAATGATAAAATAATACTCTGAATTTGTCAAATATCACGTAAAATGATAAAATGATAAAATGATAGGTTTATTGCATAGAATGATAGTTTTGTCGGATAGAATGATACTCTGAGTTGATAAATGATACTCTTGACTGATAAATGATACTCTGAATTTCGCCAAAAATCACGTAAAATGATAAAATGATAGTTTTGCCGGATAGAATGGTACTTTCAGCCGATAGAATGATAGTTTTGCCGGGTAGAATGATACATTCAGCCGATAGAATGATAGGTATTTTTCGTGTATAAAATGACATTTTTGTTTAATAAAATGATACTTTTACCTTATAAAATGATAATCTAAGCGGATAAAATGACAGTAACCTTATAAAAATGATAGTTTAGCTGAAGAAATTGCATATAAGCTGATAAAATGATACTCTAACGTGACAAAATGACTTAAAACTGATAAAATGATAGTTTTTCCGGATAGAATGATACTTTCAGCCGATAGAATGATAGTTTTGTCAGGTAGAATGATACTTTCAGACGATAGAATGATAGGTATTTTTTGTGTATAAAATGACATTTTTGTTAATAAAATGATACTTTACCTTATAAAATGATAATCTAAGTGGATAAAATGACAGTAACCTTATAAAAATGATACTTTAGCTGAAGAAATTGCATATAAGCTGATAAAATGATACTCTAACGTGACAAAATGACTTAAAACTGATAAAATGATAGTTTTGCCGGATAGAATGATACTTTCATCCGATAGAATGATAGTTTTTTGCCGGGTAGAATGATACTTTCAGACGATAGAATGATAGGTATTTTTTGTGTATAAAATGACATTTTTGTTTAATAAAATGATACTTTTACCTTATAAAATGATAATCTAAGCGGATAAAATGACAGTAACCTTATAAAAATGATACTTTAGCTGAAGAAATTGCATATAAGCTGATAAAATGATACTCTAACGTGACAAAATGACTTAAAACCGATAAAATGATAGTTTCATCGGATAGAATGATACTTTCAGCCGATAGAATGATAGTTTTGTCAGGTAGAATGATACTTTCAGCAGATAGAATGATAGGTATTTTTGGTGTATAAAATGACATTTTTGTTTAATAAAATGATACTTTTACCTGATAAAATGATAATCTAAGCGGATAAAATGACAGTAACCTTATAAAAATGATAGTTTAGCTTAAGAAATTGAATATAAGCTGATAAAATGATACTTCAACGTGACAAAATGACATAAAACTGATAAAATGATAGTTTTTCCGGATAGAATGATACTTTCAGCCGATAAAATTATACTCTGAATGATAAAATGATACTCTGAATTTCGCCAAATATCACGTAAAATGATAAAATGATAGGTTTATTGCATAGAATGATAGTTTTGCCGGATAGAATGATACTCTGAGTTGATAAAATGATACTCTGAATGATAAAATGATACTCTGAATTTCGCCAAATATCACGTAAAATGATAAAATGATAAAATGATAGGTTTATTGCATAGAATGGTAGTTTTGCCGGATAGAATGATACTCTGAGTTGATAAAATGATACTCTTGACTGATAAAATGATACTCTGAATTTCGCCAAATATCACGTAAAATGATAAAATTATAGTTTTGCCGGATAGAATGATACTTTCAGCCGATAGAATGATAGTTTTGTCGGGTAGAATGATACTTTCAGACGATAGAATGATAGGTATTTTTTGTGTATAAAATGACATTTTTGTTTAATAAAATGATACTTTTACCTTATAAAATGATAATCTAAGCGGATAAAATGACAGTAACCTTATAAAAAATGATAGTTTAGCTGAAGAAATTGCATATAAGCTGATAAAATGATACTCTAACGTGACAAAATGACTTAAAACTGATAAAATGATAGTTTTTTCCGGATAGAATGATACTTTCGGCCGATAGAATGATAGTTTTGTCAGGTAGAATGATACTTTCAGCAGATAGAATGATAGGTATTTTTGGTGTATAAAATGACATTTTTGTTTAATAAAATGATACTTTTACCTGATAAAATGATAATCTAAGCGGATAAAATGACAGTAACCTTATAAAAATGATAGTTTAGCTGAAGAAATTGCATATAAGCTGATAAAATGATACTTTAACGTGACAAATTGACATAAAACTGATAAAATGATAGTTTTTCCGGATAGAATGATACTTTCAGCCGATAAAATTATACTCTGAATGATAAAATGATACTCTGAATTTCGCCAAATATCACGTAAAATGATAAAATGATAGGTTTATTGCATAGAATGATAGTTTTGCCTGATAGAATGATACTTTCAGCCGATAAAATGATACTCTGAATGATAAAATAATACTCTGAATTTGTCAAATATCACGTAAAATGATAAAATGATAAAATGATAGGTTTATTGCATAGAATGATAGTTTTGTCGGATAGAATGATACTCTGAGTTGATAAAATGATACTCTTGACTGATAAAATGATACTCTGAATTTCGCCAAAAATCACGTAAAATGATAAAATGATAGTTTTGCCGGATAGAATGGTACTTTCAGCCGATAGAATGATAGTTTTGCCGGGTAGAATGATACATTCAGCCGATAGAATGATAGGTATTTTTCGTGTATAAAATGACATTTTTGTTTAATAAAAATGATACTTTTACCTTATAAAATGATAATCTAAGCGGATAAAATGACAGTAACCTTATAAAAATGATAGTTTAGCTGAAAAAATTGCATATAAGCTGATAAAAATGATACTCTAACGTGACAAAAATGACTTAAAACTGATAAAATGATATGTTTGTTCTTTTTTTTTTTTTTCCGGATAGAATGAATTACTTTCGAGCCGATAGAATGATGTTTTGTCAGGTAGAATGATACTTTCAGACGATAGAATGATAGGTATTTTTTGTGTATAAATGACATTTTTGTTTAATAAAATGATACTTTTACCTTATAAAATGATAATCTAAGTGGATAAAATGACAGTAACCTTATAAAATGATACTTTAGCTGAAGAAATTGCATATAAGCTTATAAAATGATACTCTAACGTGACAAAATGACTTAAAACTGATAAAATGATAGTTTTATCGGATAGAATGATACTTTCAGCCGATAGAATGATAGTTTTGTCAGGTAGAATGATACTTTCAGCAGATAGAATGATAGGTATTTTTGGTGTATAAAATGACATTTTTGTTTAATAAAATGATACTTTTACCTGATAAAATGATAATCTAAGCGGATAAAATGACAGTAACCTTATAAAAATGATAGTTTAGCTGAATAAATTGCATATAAGCTGATAAAATGATACTTCAACGTGACAAAATGACATAAAACTGATAAAATAATAGTTTTTCCGGATAGAATGATACTTTCAGCCGATAAAATTATACTCTGAATGATAAAATGATACTCTGAATTTCGCCAAATATCACGTAAAATGATAAAATGATAGGTTTATTGCATAGAATGATAGTTTTGCCGGATAGAATGATACTCTGAGTTGATAAAATGATACTCTGAATGATAAAATGATACTCTGAATTTCGCCAAATATCACGTAAAATGATAAAATGATAAAATGATAGGTTTATTGCATAGAATGGTAGTTTTGCCGGATAGAATGATACTCTGAGTTGATAAAATGATATTCTTGACTGATAAAATGATACTCTGAATTTCGCCAAATATCACGTAAAATGATAAAATGATAGTTTTGTCGGATAGAATGATACTTTCAGCCGATAGAATGATAGTTTTGTCGTGTAGAATGATACTTTCAGCCGATAGAATGATAGGTATTTTTTGTGTATAAAATGACATTTTTGTTTAATAAAATGATACTTTTACCTTATAAAATGATAATCTAAGCGGATAAAATGACAGTAACCTTATAAAAATGATAGTTTAGCTGAAGAAATTGCATATAAGCTGATAAATGATACTCTAACGTGACAAAATGACTTAAAACTGATAAAATGATAGTTTTCTTCCGGATAGAATGATACTTTCAGCCGATAGAATGATAGTTTTGTCAGGTAGAATGATACTTTCAGCAGATAGAATGATAGGTATTTTTGGTGTATAAAATGACATTTTTGTTTAATAAAATGATACTTTTACCTGATAAAATGATAATCTAAGCGGATAAAATGACAGTAACCTTATAAAAATGATAGTTTAGCTGAAGAAATTTGCATATAAGCTGATAAATGATACTTTAACGTGACAAACTACATAAAACTGATAAAATGATAGTTTTTCCGGATAGAATGATACTTTCAAACAACCGATAAAATTATACTCTGAATGATAAAATGATACTCTGAATTTCGCCAAATATCACGTAAAATGATAAATGATAGGTTTATTGCATAGAATGATAGTTTGCCGGATTAGAATGATACTTTCAGCCGATAAAATGATACTCTGAATGATAAAATAATACTCTGAATTTTGACAAATATCACGTAAAATGATAAAATGATAATATGATAGGTTTATTGCATAGAATGATAGTTTTGTCGGATAGAATGATACTCTGAGTTGATAAAATGATACTCTTGACTGATAAAATGATACTCTGAATTTCGCCAAAAATCACGTAAAATGATAAAAATGATAGTTTTGCCGGATAGAATGGTACTTTTAGCCGATAGAATGATAGTTTTGCCGGGTAGAATGATACATTCAGCCGATAGAATGATAGGTATTTTTCGTGTATAAAATGACATTTTTGTTTAATAAAATGATACTTTTACCTTATAAAATGATATCTAAGCGGATAAATGACAGTAACCTTATAAAAATGATAGTTTAGCTGAAGAAATTGCATATAAGCTGATAAAATGATACTCTAACGTGACAAAATGACTTAAAACTGATAAAATGATAGTTTTTCCGGATAGAATGATACTTTCAGCCGATAGAATGATAGTTTTGTCAGGTAGAATGATACTTTCAGCAGATAGAATAATAGGTATTTTTGGTGTATAAAATGTCATTTTTGTTTAATAAAATGATACTTTTACCTGATAAAATGATAATCTAAGCGGATAAAATGACAGTAACCTTATAAAAATGATAGTTTAGCTGAAGAAATTGCATATAAGCTGATAAAATGATACTTTAACGTGACAAAATGACATAAAACTGATAAAATGATAGTTTTTTCGGATAGAATGATACTTTCAGCCGATAAAATTATACTCTGAATGATAAAATGATACTCTGAATTTCGCCAAATATCACGTAAAATGATAAAATGATAGGTTTATTGCATAGAATGATAGTTTTGCCGGATAGAATGATACTCTGAGTTGATAAAATGATACTCTGAATGATAAAATGATACTCTGAATTTCGCCAAATATCACGTAAAATGATAAAATGATAAAATGATAGGTTTATTGCATAGAATGGTAGTTTTGCCGGATAGAATGATACTCTGAGTTAATAAAATGATATTCTTGACTGATAAAATGATACTCTGAATTTCGCCAAATATCACGTAAAATGATAAAATGATAGTTTTGCCGGATAGAATGATAATTTCAGCCGATAGAATGATAGTTTTGTCGGGTAGAATGATACTTTCAGCCGATAGAATGATAGGTATTTTTTGTGTATAAAATGACATTTTTGTTTAATAAAATGATACTTTTACCTTATAAAATGATAATCTAAGCGGATAAAATGACAGTAACCTTATAAAAATGATAGTTTAGCTGAAGAAATTGCATATAAGCTGATAAAATGATACTCTAACGTGACAAAATGACTTAAAACTGATAAAATGATAGTTTTTCCGGATAGAATGATACTTTCAGCCGATAGAATGATAGTTTTGCCAGGTAGAATGATACTTTCAGACGATAGAATGATAGGTATTTTTTGTGTATAAAATGACATTTTTGTTTAATAAAATGATACTTTTACCTTATAAAATGATAATCTAAGCGGATAAAATGACAGTAACCTTATAAAATGATAGTTTAGCTGAAGAAATTGCATATAAGCTGATAAATGATACTCTAAACGTGACAAAATGACTTAAAACTGATAAATGATAGTTTTTTCGGATAGAATGATACTTCAGCCGATAGAATGATAGTTTTGTCAGGTAGAATGATACTTTCAGGCAGATAGAATAATAGGTATTTTTGGTGTATAAAATGTCATTTTTGTTTAATAAAATGATACTTTTAACCTGATAAAATGATAATCTAAGCGGATAAATGACAGTAACCTTGTGAAAAATGATAGTTTAGCTGAAGAAATTGCATATAAGCTGATAAAATGATACTTTAACGTGACAAAATGACATAAAACTGATAAATGATAGTTTTTTTCCGGATAGAATGATACTTTCATCAGCCGATAAAATGATACTCTGAATGATAAAATGATACTCTGAATTTTGCCAAATATCACGTAAAAATGATAAAATGAATAGGTTTAAATTTGCATAGAATGATAGTTTGCCGGATAGAATGATACTTTCAGTCAGATCATAATGATACTCCTGAATGATAAATAATATCTCTGAAAATTGTTGTCAATATCAACGTAAATGATAAAATGATAAAATGATAGGTTTATTAGCATAGAATTGATAGTTTTGCCGGATAGAAATGATACCTGAGTTGATAAAATGATACTCTGAATGATAAAAGGATACTCTGAATTGCGCCTAATATCACGTAAAATGAATAAAAGGATAAAATGATAGGTTTATTGCATAGAATGGTAGTTTTGGCCGGATAGAATGATACTCTGAGTTAATTAAAATGATATTCTTGACTGATAAAATGAATACTCTGAATTTCGCCAAATAATCACGTAAAATGGATAAAATGATAGTTTTGCCGGATAGAATGATACCTTTTCAAGCCCGATAGAAATGATAAGTTTTGTCGGGTAGAATGATACTTTTCAGCCGATAGAATGATAGGTATTTATAAATGACATTTTTTAATGATACTTTTACCTTATAAAATGATAATCTAAGCGGATAAAATGACAGTAACCTTATAAAAATGATAGTTTAGCTGAAGAAATTGCATATAAGCTGATAAAATGATACTCTAACGTGACAAAATGACTTAAAACTGATAAAATGATAGTTGTTCCGGATAGAATGATACTTTCAGCCGATAGAATGATAGTTTTGCCAGGTAGAATGATACTTTCAGACGATAGGAATGATAGGTATTTTTTGTGTATAAAATGACATTTTTGTTTAATAAAATGATACTTTTTACCCTTATAAAATGATAATCTAAGCGGATAAAATGACAGTAACCTTATAAAAATGATACTTTAGCTGAAGAAATTGCATATAAGCTGATAAAAGATACTCTAACGTGACAAAATGACTTAAACTGATAAAATGATAGTTTTATATCGGATAGAATGATACTTTCAGCCGATAGAATGATAGTTTTGTCAGGTAGAATGATACTTTCAGCAGATAGAATGATAGGTATTTTTGGTGTATAAAATGACATTTTTGTTTAATAAAATGATACTTTTACCTGATAAAATGATAATCTAAGCGGATAAAATGACAGTAACCTTATAAAAATGATAGTTTAGCTGAAGAAATTGCATATAAGCTGATTAAATGATACTTCAACGTGACAAAATGACATAAAACTGATAAAATGATAGTTTTTCCGGATAGAATGATACTTTCAGCAGATAAAATTATACTCTGAATGATAAAATGATACTCTGAATTTCGCCAAATATCACGTAAAATGATAAAATGATAAAATGATAGGTTTATTGCATAGAATGGTAGTTTTGCCGGATAGAATGATACTCTGAGTTGATAAAATGATATTCTTGACTGATAAAATGATACTCTGAATTTCGCCAAATATCACGTAAAATGATAAAATGATAGTTTTGCCGGATAGAATGATACTTTCAGCCGATAGAATGATAGTTTTGTCGGGTAGAATGATACTTTCAGCCGATAGAATGATAGGTATTTTTTGTGTATAAAATGACATTTTTGTTTAATAAAAATGATACTTTACCTTATAAAATGATAATCTAAGCGGATAAAATGACAGTAACCTTATAAAAATGATAGTTTAGCTGAAGAAATTGCATATAGCTGATAAAATGATACTCTAAACGTGACAAAATGACTTAAAACTGATAAAATGATAGTTTTTTCCGGATAGAATGATACGTTCAGCCGATAGAATGATAGTTTTGTCAGGTAGAATGATACTTTCAGCAGATAGAATGATAGGTATTTTTGGTGTATAAAATGACATTTTTGTTTAATAAAATGATACTTTTACCTGATAAAATGATAATCTAAGCGGATAAAATGACAGTAACCTTATAAAAATGATAGTTTAGCTGAAGAAATTGCATATAAGCTGATAAAATGATACTTTAACGTGACAAACTAACATAAAACTGATAAAATGATAGTTTTTCCTGATAGAATGATACTTTCAACCGATAAAATTATATTCTGAATGATAAAATGATACTCTGAATTTCGCCAAATATCACGTAAAATGATAAAATGATAGGTTTATTGCATAGAATGATAGTTTTGCCGGATAGAATGATACATTCAGCCGATAAAATGATACTCTGAATGATAAAATAATACTCTGAATTTTGTCAAATATCACGTAAAATGATAAAATGATAAAATGATAGGTTATTGCATAGAATGATTGTTTTGTCGGATAGAATGATACTCTGAGTTGATAAACTGATACTCTTGACTGATAAAATGATACTCTGAATTTCGCCAAAAATCACGTAAAATGATAAAATGATAAAATGATAGTTTTGCCGGATAGAATGGTACTTTCAGCCGATAGAATGATAGTTTTGCCGGGTAGAATGATACATTCAGCCGATAGAATAATAGGTATTTTTCGTGTATAAAATGACATTTTTGTTTAATAAAATGATACTTTTACCTTATAAAATGATAATCTGAGCGGATAAAATGACAGTAACCTTATAAAAATGATAGTTTAGCTGAAGAAATTGCATATAAGCTGATAAAATGATACTCTAACGTGACAAAATGACTTAAACTGATAAAAGGATAGTTTTTCCGGATAGAATGATACTTTCCAGCCGATAGAAAGATAGTTTTGTCAGGTAGAATGATACTTTCAGCAGATAGAATAATAGGTATTTTGGTGTATAAAATGTCATTTTGTTTAATAAAATGATACTTTTACCTGATAAAATGATAATCTAAGCGGATAAAATGACAGTAACCTTATAAAAATGATAGTTTAGCTGAAGAAATTGCATATAAGCTGATAAAATGATACTTTAACGTGACAAAATGACATAAACTGATAAAATGATAGTTTTTTCCGGATAGAATGATACTTTCAGCCGATAAAATTATACTCTGAATGATAAAATGATACTCTGAATTTCGCCAAATATCACGTAAAATGATAAAATGATAGGTTTATTGCATAGAATGATAGTTTTGCCGGATAGAATGATACTCTGAGTTGATAAAATGATACTCTGAATGATAAAATGATACTCTGAATTTCGCCAAATATCACGTAAAATGATAAAATGATAAAATGATAGGTTTGTTGCATAGAATGGTAGTTTTTCCGGATAGAATGATACTTTCAGCCGATAGAATGATAGTTTTGTCGTGTAGAATGATACTTTCAGCCGATAGAATGATAGGTATTTTTTGTGTATAAAATGACATTTTTGTTTAATAAAATGATACTTTTACCTTATAAAATGATAATCTAAGCGGATAAAATGACAGTAACCTTATAAAAATGATAGTTTAAGCTGAAGAAATTGCATATAAGCTGATAAAATGATACTCTAACGTGACAAAATGACTTAAAACTGATAAAATGATAGTTTTCTCGGATAGAATGATACTTTCAGCCGATAGAATGATAGTTTTGTCAGGTAGAATGATACTTTCAGCAGATAGAATGATAGGTATTTTTGGTGTATAAAATGACATTTTGTTTAATAAAATGATACTTATTAACCCTGATAAAATGATAATCTAAGCGGATAAAATGACAGTAACCTTATAAAAATGATAGTTTAGCTGAAGAAATTGCATATAAGCTGATAAAATGATACTTTAACGTGACAAACTAACATAAAACTGATAAAATGATAGTTTTTCCGGATAGAATGATACTTTCAACCGATAAAATTTTACTCTGAATGATAAAATGATACTCTGAATTTCGCCAAATATCACGTAAAATGATAAAATGATAGGTTTATTGCATAGAATGATAGTTTTGCCGGATAGAATGATACTTTCAGCCGATAAAAATGATACTCTGAATGATAAAATAATACTCTGATTTTGACAATACACGTAAAATGATAAAATGATAATATGATAGGGTTTATTGGCATAGAATGATAGTTTTGTCGGATAGAATGATACTCTGAGTTGATAAAATGATACTCTGACTGATAAATGATACTCTGAATTTCGCCAAAAAATCACGTAAAATGATAAAAATGATAGTTTTGCCGGATAGAATGGTACTTTTCAGCCGATAGAATGATAGTTTTGTCGGGTAGAATGATACATTCAGCCGATAGAATGATAGGTATTTTTCGTGTATAAAATGACATTTTTTTTAATAAAATGATACTTTTACCTTATAAAATGATAATCTAAGCGGATAAAATGACAGTAACCTTATAAAAATGATAGTTTAGCTGAAGAAATTGCATATAAGCTGATAAAATGAGACTCTAACGTGACAAAATGACTTAAAACTGATAAAATGATAGTTTTTTCCGGATAGAATGATACTTTCAGCCGATAGAATGATAGTTTTGTCAGGTAGAATGATACTTTCAGCAGATAGAATAATAGGTATTTTGGTGTATAAAATGTCATTTTTGTTTAATAAAATGATACTTTTACCTGATAAAATGATAATCTAAGCGGATAAAATGACAGTAACCTTATAAAAATGATAGTTTAGCATGAAGAAATTGCATATAAGCTGATAAAATGATACTTAAACGTGACAAAATGACATAAAACTGATAAAATGATAGTTTTTTCCGGATAGAATGATACTTTCAAGCCGATAAAATTATACTCTGAATGATAAAATGATACTCTGAATTTCGCCAAATATCACGTAAAATGATAAAATGATAGGTTTATTGCATAGAATGATAGTTTTGCCGGATAGAATGATACTCTGAGTTGATAAAATGATACTCTGAATGATAAAATGATACTCTGAATTTCGCCAAATATCACGTAAAATGATAAAATGATAAAATGATAGGTTTATTGCATAGAATGGTAGTTTTGCCGGATAGAATGATACTCTGAGTTAATAAAATGATATTCTTGACTGATAAAATGATACTCTGAATTTCGCCAAATATCACGTAAATGATAAAATGATAGTTTTTGCCGGATAGAATGATACTTTCAGCCGATAGAATGATAGTTTTGTCCGGGTAGAATGATACATTCAGCCGATAGAATGATAGGTATTTTTTGTGTATAAAATGACATTTTTGTTTAATAAAATGATACTTTTACCTTATAAAATGATAATCTAAGCGGATAAAATGACAGTAACCTTATAAAAATGATAGTTTAGATGAAGAAATTGCATATAAGATGATAAAATGATACTCTAACGTGACAAAATGACTTAAAACTGATAAAATGATAGTTTTCCGGATAGAATGATACTTTCAGCCGATAGAATGATAGTTTTGTCAGGTAGAATGATACTTTCAGCAGATAGAATAATAGGTATTTTGGTGTATAAAATGTCATTTTTGTTTAATAAAATGATACTTTTACCTGATAAATGATAATCTAAGCGGATAAAATGACAGTAACCTTATAAAAAATGATAGTTTAGCTGAAGAAATTGCATATAAGCTGATAAAATGATACTTTAACGTGACAAAATGACATAAAACTGATAAATGATAGTTTTTTCGGATAGAATGATAACTTTCAAGCCGATAAAATTATACTCTGATGATAAAATGATACTCTGAATTTTGCCAAATATCACGTAAAATGATAAAATGATAGGTTTATTGCATAGAATGATAGTTTTGCCGGATAGAATGATACTTTCAGCCGATAAAATGATACTCTGAATGATAAAATAATACTCTGAATTTTGTCAAATATCACGTAAAATGATAAAATGATAAAATGATAGGTTTATTACATAGAATGATAGTTTTGCCGGATAGAATGATACTCTGAGTTGATAAAATGATACTCTGAATGATAAAATGATACTCTGAATTTCGCCTAATATCACGTAAAATGATAAAATGATAAAATGATAGGTTTATTGCATAGAATGGTAGTTTTGCCGGATAGAATGATACTCTGAGTTAATAAAATGATTTCTTGACTGATGAAAAGATGATACTCTGATTTCGCCAAATATCACGTAAAATGATAAAATGATAGTTTTGCCGGATAGAATGATACTTTCAGCCGATAGAATGATAGGTATTTTTGTGTATAAAATGACATTTTTGTTTATAAAATGATACTTTTACCTTATAAAATGATAATCTAAGCGGATAAAATGACAGTAACCTTATAAAAATGATAGTTTTAGCTGAAGAAATTGCATATAAGCTGATAAAATGATACTCTAACGTGACAAAATGACTTTAAAACTGATAAAATGATAGTTTTGCCGGATAGAATGATACTTTCAGCCGATAGAATGATAGTTTTGCCAGGTAGAATGATACTTTCAGACGATAGAATGATAGGTATTTTTTGTGTATAAAATGACATTTTTGTTTAATAAAATGATACTTTTACCTTATAAAATGATAATCTAAGCGGATAAAATGACAGTAACCTTATAAAAATGATACTTTAGCTGAAGAAATTGCATATAAGCTGATAAAATGATACTCTAACGTGACAAAATGACTTAAAACTGATAAAATGATAGTTTTATCGGATAGAATGATACTTTCAGCCGATAGAATGATAGTTTTGTCAGGTAGAATGATACTTTCAGCAGATAGAATGATAGGTATTTTTGGTGTATAAAATGACATTTTTGTTTAATAAAATGATACTTTTACCTGATAAAATGATAATCTAAGCGGATAAAATGACAGTAACCTTATAAAAATGATAGTTTAGCTGAAGAAATTGCATATAAGCTGATAAAATGATACTTCAACAAGACAAAATGACATAAAACTGATAAAATGATAGTTTTTCCGGATAGAATGATACTTTCAGCCGATAAAATTATACTCTGAATGATAAAATGATACTCTGAATTTCGCCAAATATCACGTAAAATGATAGGTTTATTGTATAGAATGATAGTTTTGCCGGATAGAGAATGATACTCTGAGTTGATAAAATGATACTCTGAATGATAAAATGATACTCTGAATTTCGTCAAATATCACGTTAACATGATAAAATGATAGGTTTATTGCATAGACTGGTCGTTTTGCCGGATAGAATGATACTCTGAGTTGATAAAATGATACTCTTGACTGATAAAATGATACTCTGAATTTCGCCCAAAATATCACGTAAAATGATAATTGTCCTTAAAATGATAAATGATAGTTTTTGCCGGATAGAATGATACTTTCAGCGATAGAATGATAGTTTTGTCGGGTTAGAATAGAATGATACTTTCAGCCGATTAGAATGATAGGTATATTTTGTGTATAAAATGACATTTTTGTTTAATAAAATGATACTTTTACCTTATAAAATGATAATCTAAGCGGATAAAATGACAGTAACCTTATAAAAATGATAGTTTAGCTGAAGAAATTGCATATAAGCTGATAAAATGATACTCTAACGTGACAAATGACTTAAAAACTGATAAAATGATAGTTTTTTTCGGATAGAATGATACTTTTCAGCCGATAGAATGATAGTTTTGTCAGGTAGAATGATACTTTCAGCAGATAGAATGATAGGTATTTTTGGTGTATAAAATGACATTTTTGTTTAATAAAATGATACTTTTACCTGATAAAATGATAATCTAAGCGGATAAAATGACAGTAACCTTATAAAAATGATAGTTTAGCTGAAGAAATTGCATATAAGCTGATAAAATGATACTTTAACGTGACAAACTGACATAAAACTGATAAAATGATAGTTTTTCCGGATAGAATGATACTTTCAGCCGATAAAATTATACTCTGAATGATAAAATGATACTCTGAATTTCGCCAAATATCACGTAAAATGATAAAATGATAGGTTTATTGCATAGAATGATAGTTTTGCCGGATAGAATGATACTTTCAGCCGATAAAATGATACTCTGAATGATAAAATAATACTCTGAATTTTGTCAAATATCACGTAAAATGATAAAATGATAAAATGATAGGTTTATTGCATAGAATGATAGTTTTGTCGGATAGAATGATACTCTGAGTTGATAAAATGATACTCTTGACTGATAAAATGATACTCTGAATTTCGCCAAAAATCACGTAAAATGATAGTTTTGCCGGATAGAATGGTACTTTCAGCCGATAGAATGATAGTTTTGCCGGGTAGAATGATACATTCAGCCGATAGAATGATAGGTATTTTTCGTGTATAAAATGACATTTTTGTTTAATAAAATGATACTTTTACCTTATAAAATGATAATCTAAGCGGATAAAATGACAGTAACCTTATAAAAATGATAGTTTAGCTGAAGAAATTGCATATAAGCTGATAAAATGATACTCTAACGTGACAGAATGACTTAAAACTGATAAAATGATAGTTTTTCCGGATAGAATGATACTTTCAGCCGATAGAATGATAGTTTTGTCAGGTAGAACGATACTTTCAGCAGATAGAATAATAGGTATTTTTGGTGTATAAAATGTCATTTTTGTTTAATAAAATGATACTTTTACCTGATAAAATGATAATCTAAGCGGATAAAATGACAGTGACCTTATAAAAATGATAGTTTAGCTGAAGAAATTGCATATAAGCTGATAAAATGATACTTTAACGTGACAAAATGACATAAAACTGATAAAATGATAGTTTTTCCGGATAGAATGATACTTTCAGCCGATAAAATTATACTCTGAATGATAAAATGATACTCTGAATTTCGCCAAATATCACGTAAAATGATAAAATGATAGGTTTATTGCATAGAATGATAGTTTTGCCGGATAGAATGATACTCTGAGTTGATAAAATGATACTCTGAATGATAAAATGATACTCTGAATTTCGCCAAATATCACGTAAAATGATAAAATGATAAAATGATAGGTTCATTGCATATAATGGTAGTTTTGCCGGATAGAATGATACTCTGAGTTGATAAAATGATACTCTTGACTGATAAAATGATACTCTGAATTTCGCCAAATATCACGTAAAATGATAAAATGATAAAATGATAGTTTTGCCGGATAGAATGATACTTTCAGCCGATAGAATGATAGTTTTGTCGGGTAGAATGATACTTTCAGCCGATAGAATGATAGGTATTTTTTGTGTATAAAATGACATTTTATTTTAATAAAATGATACTTTTACCTTATAAAATGATAATCTAAGCGGATAAAATGACAGTAACCTTATAAAAATGATAGTTTAGCTGAAGAAATTGCATATAAGCTGATAAAATGATACTCTAACGTGACAAAATGACTTAAAACTGATAAAATGATAGTTTTTCCGGATAGAATGATACTTTCAGCCGATAGAATGATAGTTTTGTCAGGTAGAATGATACTTTCAGCAGATAGAATGATAGGTATTTTTGGTGTATAAAATGACATTTTTGTTTAATAAAATGATACTTTACCTGATAAAAAGATAATCTAAGCGGATAAAATGACAGTAACCTTATAAAAATGATAGTTTAGCTGAAAAAATTACATATAAGCTGATAAAATGATACTTTAACGTGACAAAATGACATAAAACTGATAAAATGATAGTTTTTCCGGATAGAATGATACTTTCAGCTGATAAAATTATACTCTGAATGATAAAATGATACTCTGAATTTCGCCAAATATCACGTAAAATGATAAAATGATAGGTTTATTGCATAGAATGATAGTTTTGCCGGATAGAATGATACTCTGAGTTGATAAAATGATACTCTGAATGATAAAATGATACTCTGAATTTCGCCAAATATCACATAAAATGATAAAATGATAGGTTTATTGCATAGAATGGTAGTTTTGCCGGATAGAATGATACTCTGAGTTGATAAAATGATACTCTTGACTGATAAAATGATACTCTGAATTTCGCCAAATATCACGTAAAAAGATAAAATGATAAAATGATAGTTTTGCCGGATAGAATGATACTTTCAGCCGATAGAATGATAGTTTTGTCGGGTAGAATGATACTTTCAAGCCGATAGAATGATAAGTATTTTTTGTGTATAAAATGACATTTTTGTTTAATAAAATGATACTTTTACCTTATAAAATGATAATCTAAGCGGATAAAATGACAGTAACCTTATAAAAATGATAGTTTAGCTGAAGAAATTGCATATAAGCTGATAAAATGATACTCTAACGTGACAAAATTACTTAAAACTGATAAAATGATAGTTTTTCCGGATCGAATGATACTTTCAGCCGATAGAATGATAGTTTTGTCAGGTAGAATGATACTTTCAGCAGATAGAATGATATGTATTTTTGGTGTATAAAATGTCATTTTTGTTTAATAAAATGATACTTTTACCTGATAAAATGATAATCTAAGCGGATAAAATGACAGTAACCTTATAAAAATGATAGTTTAGCTGAAGAAATTGCATATAAGCTGATAAAATGATACTTTAACGTGACAAAATGACATAAAACTGATAAAATGATAGTTTTTCCGGATAGAATGATACTTTCAGCCGATAAAATTATACTTTGAATGATAAAATGATACTCTGAATTTCGCCAAATATCACGTAAAATGATAAAATGATAGGTTTATTGCATAGAATGATAGTTTTGCCGGATAGAATGATACTTTCAGCCGATAAAATGATACTCTGAATGATAAAATAATACTCTGAATTTTGTCAAATATCACGTAAAATGATAAAATGATAAAATGATAGGTTTATTGCATAGAATGATAGTTTTGTCGGATAGAATGATACTCTGAGTTGATAAAATGATTCTCTTGACTGATAAAATGATACTCTGATTTTCGCCAAAAATCACGTAAAATGATAAAATGATAGTTTTGCCGGATAGAATGATACTTTCAGCCGATAGAATGATAGTTTTGCCGGGTAGAATGATACATTCAGCCGATAGAATGATAGGTATTTTTTGTGTATAAAATGACATTTTTGTTTAATAAAATGATACTTTTACCTTATAAAATGATAATCTAAGCGGATAAAATGACAGTAACCTTATAAAAATGATAGTTTAGCTGAAGAAATTGCATATAAGCTGATAAAATGATACTCTAACGTAACAAAATGACTTAAAACTGATAAAATGATAGTTTTTCCGGATAGAATGATACTTTCAGCCGATAGAATGATAGTTTTGTCAGGTAGAATGATACTTTCAGCAGATAGAATGATAGGTATTTTTGGTGTATAAAATGACATTTTTGTTTAATAAAATGATACTTTTACCTGATAAAATGATAATCTAAGCGGATAAAATGACAGTAACCATATAAAAATGATAGTTTAGCTGAAAAAATTGCATATAAGCTGATAAAATGATACTTTAACGTGACAAAATGACATAAAACTAATAAAATGATAGTTTTTCCGGATAGAATGATACTTTCAGCCGATAAAATTATACTCTGAATGATAAAATGATACTCTGAATTTCGCCAAATATCACGTAAAATGATAAAATGATAGGTTTATTGCATAGAATGATAGTTTTGCCGGATAGAATGATACTCTGAGTTGATAAAATGATACTCTGAATGATAAAATGATACTCTGAATTTCGCCAAATATCACATAAAATGATAAAATGATAGGTTTATTGCATAGAATGGTAGTTTTGCCGGATAGACTGATACTCTGAGTTGATAAAATGATACTCTTGACTGATAAAATGATACTCTGAATTTTGCCAAATATCACGTAAAAAGATAAAATGATAAAATGATAGTTTTGCCGGATAGAATGATACTTTCAGCCGATAGAATGATAGTTTTGTCGGGTAGAATGATACTTTCAGCCGATAGAATGATAGTTTTGTCAGGTAGAATGATACTTTCAGCAGATAGAATGATAGGTATTTTTGGTGTATAAAATGACATTTTTGTTTAATAAAATGATACTTTTACCTGATAAAAAGATAATCTAAGCGGATAAAATGACAGTAACCATATAAAAATGATAGTTTAGCTGAAAAAATTGCATATAAGCTGATAAAATGATACTTTAACGTGACAAAATGACATAAAACTGATAAAATGATAGTTTTTCCGGATAGAATGATACTTTCAGCCGATAAAATTATACTCTGAATGATAAAATGATACTCTGAATTTCGCCAAATATCACGTAAAATGATAAAATGATAGGTTTATTGCATAGAATGATAGTTTTGCCGGATAGAATGATACTCTGAGTTGATAAAATGATACTCTGAATGATAAAATGATACTCTGAATTTCGCCAAATATCACATAAAATGATAAAATGATAGGTTTATTGCATAGAATGGTAGTTTTGCCGGATAGACTGATACTCTGAGTTGATAAAATGATACTCTTGACTGATAAAATGATACTCTGAATTTTGCCAAATATCACGTAAAAAGATAAAATGATAAAATGATAGTTTTGCCGGATAGAATGATACTTTCAGCCGATAGAATGATAGTTTTGTCGGGTAGAATGATACTTTCAGCCGATAGAATGATAGTTTTGTCGGGTAGAATGATACTTTCAGCCGATAGAATGATAGGTATTTTTTGTGTATAAAATGACATTTTTGTTTAATAAAATGATACTTTTACCTTATAAAATGATAATCTAAGCGGATAATAAATGACAGTAACCTTATAAATATGATAGTTTAGCTGAAGAAATTGCATATAAGCTCATAAAATGATACTCTAACGTGACAAAATGACTTAAAATTGATAAAATGATAGTTTTTCCGGATAGAATGATACTTTCAGCCGATAGAATGATAGTTTTGTCAGGTAGAATGATACTTTCAGCAGATTGAATGATAGGTATTTTTGGTGTATAAAATGACATTTTTGTTTAATAAAATGATACTTTTACCTGATAAAAAGATAATCTAAGCGGATAAAATGACAGTAACCTTATAAAAATGATAGTTTAGCTGAAGAAATTGCATATAAGCTGATAAAATGATACTTTAACGTGACAAAATGACATAAAACTGATAAAATGATAGTTTTTCCGGATAGAATGATACTTTCAGCCGACAAAATTATACTCTGAATGATAAAATGATACTCTGAATTTCGCCAAATATCACGTAAAATGATAAAATGATAGGTTTATTGCATAGAATGATAGTTTTGCCGGATAGAATGATACTTTCAGCCGATAAAATGATACTCTGAATGATAAAATAATACTCTGAATTTTGTCAAATATCACGTAAAATGATAAAATGATAAAATGATAGGTTTATTGCATAGAATGATAGTTTTGTCGGATAGAATGATACTCTGAGTTGATAAAATGATACTCTTGACTGATAAAATGATACTCTGAATTTCGCCAAAAATCACGTAAAATGATAGTTTTGCCGGATAGAATGGTACTTTCAGCAGATAGAATAGTTTTGTCAGGTAGAATGATACTTTCAGCCGATAGAATGATAGTTTTGTCAGGTAGAATGATACTTTCAGCAGATAGAATGATAGGTATTTTTGGTGTATAAAATGACATTTTTGTTTAATAAAATGATACTTTTACCTGATAAAATGATAATCTAAGCGGATAAAATGACAGTAACCTTATAAAAATGATAGTTTAGCTGAAGAAATTGCATATAAGCTGATAAAATGATACTTCAACGTGACAAAATGACATAAAACTGATAAAATGATAGTTTTTCCGGATAGAATGATACTTTCAGCCGATAAAATTATACTCTGAATGATAAAATGATACTCTGAATTTCGCCAAATATCACGTAAAATGATAGGTTTATTGCATAGAATGATAGTTTTGCCGGATAGAATGATACTCTGAGTTGATAAAATGATACTCTGAATGATAAAATGATACTCTGAATTTCGCCAAATATCACGTAAAATGATAAAATGATAGGTTTATTGCATAGAATGATAGTTTTGCCGGATAGAATGATACTCTGAGTTGATAAAATGATACTCTTGACTGATAAAATGATACTCTGAATTTCGCCAAATATCACGTAAAAAGATAAAATGATAAAATGATAGTTTTGCCGGATAGAATGATACTTTCAGCCGATAGAATGATTGTTTTGTCGGGTAGAATGATACTTTCAGCCGATAGAATGATAGGTATTTTTTGTGTATAAAACGACATTTTTGTTTAATAAAATGATACTTTTACCTTATAAAATGATAATCTAAGCGGATAAAATGACAGTAACCTTATAAAAATGATAGTTTAGCTGAAGAAATTGCATATAAGCTGATAAAATGATACTCTAACGTGACAAAATGACTGAAAACTGATAAAATGATAGTTTTTCCGGATAGAATGATACTTTTAGCCGATAGAATGATAGTTTTGTCAGGTAGAATGATACTTTCAGCAGATAGAATGTTAGGTATTATTGGTGTATAAAATGACATTTTCTTTTAATAAAATGATACTTTTACCTGATAAAATGATAATCTAAGCGGATAAAATGAAAGTAACCTTATAAAAATGATAGTTTAGCTGAAGAAATTGCATATAAGCTGATAAAATGATACTTTAACGTGACAAACTGACATAAAACTGATAAAATGATAGTTTTTCCGGATAGAATGATACTTTCAGCCGATAAAATTATACTCTGAATGATAAAATGATACTCTGAA
The DNA here is from genome assembly GCF_004379255.2 of Salvia splendens. Taxonomy (NCBI): domain Eukaryota; kingdom Viridiplantae; phylum Streptophyta; class Magnoliopsida; order Lamiales; family Lamiaceae; genus Salvia; species Salvia splendens. The sequence continues at coordinate 13,091,320 of NC_056052.1, forward strand.
TTTCGCCAAATATCACGTAAAATGATAAAATGATAGGTTTATTGCATAGAATGATAGTTTTGCCGGATAGAATGATACTCTGAGTTGATAAAATGATACTCTGAATGATAAAATGATACTCTGAATTTCGCCAAATATCACATAAAATGATAAAATGATAGGTTTATTGCATAGAATGATAGTTTTGTCGGATAGAATGATACTCTGAGTTGATAAAATGATACTCTTGACTGATAAAATGATACTCTGAATTTCGCCAAATATCACGTAAAAAGATAAAATGATAGTTTTGCCGGATAGAATGGTACTTTCAGCCGATAGAATGATAGTTTTCGCCTAATATCACGTAAAATGATAAAATGATAGGTTTATTGCATAGAATGGTAGTTTTGCCGGATAGAATGATACTCTGAGTTAATAAAATGATATTCTTGACTGATAAAATGATACTCTGAATTTCGCCAAATATCACGTAAAATGATAAAATGATAGTTTTGCCGGATAGAATGATACTTTCAGCCGATAGAATGATAGTTTTGTCGGGTAGAATGATACTTTCAGCCGATAGAATGATAGGTATTTTTTGTGTAATAAAATGACATTTTTGTTTATTAAAATGATACTTTTACCTTATAAAATGATAATCTAAGCGGATTAAAATGACAGTAACCTTATAAAATGATAGTTTAGCTGAAAAAAAATTACATATAAGCTGATTTTAAAATGATACTTTAACGTGACCAAATGACATAAACTGAATAAAATGATAGTTTTTCCGGATAGAATGATACTTTCAGCTGATAAAATTATACTCTGAATGATAAAATGATACTCTGAATTTCGCCAAATATCACGTAAAATGATAAAATGATAGGTTTATTGCATAGAATGATAGTTTTGCCGGATAGAATGATACTCTGAGTTGATAAAATGATACTCTGAATGATAAAATGATACTCTGAATTTCGCCAAATATCACATAAATGATTATAAAATGATAGGTTTATTGCATAGAATGATAGTTTGGTCGTATAGAATGATACTCTGAGTTGATAAAATGATACTCTTGACTGATAAAATGATACTATGAATTTCGCCAATATCACGTAAAAGATAAAATGATAAAATGATAGTTTTGCCGGATAGTAATGATACTTTCAGCCGATAGAATGATAGTTTTGTCGGGTAGAATGATACTTTCAGCCGATAGAATGATAGGTATTTTTTTGTGTATAAAATGACATTTTTGTTTAATAAAATGATACTTTTACCTTATAAATGATAATCTAAGCGGATATCTTAAAATGTTAAAACAGTAACCTTATAAAATGATTAGTTTAGCTGAAGAAATTGCATATAAGCTGATAAAATGATACTCTAACGTGACAAAATGACTTAAAACTGAATAAAATGATAGTTTTTCCGGATAGAATGATACTTTCAGCCGATAGAATGATAGTTTTTGTCAGGTAGAATGATACTTTCAGACGATAGAATGATAGGTATTTTTGTGTTATAAAATGACATTTTTGTTTAATAAAATGATACTTTTACCTTATAAAATGATAATCTAAGTGGATAAAATGACAATAACCTTATAAAAATGATACTTTAGCTGAAGAAATTGCATATAAGCCTATAAAATGATACTCTAACGTGACAAAATGACTTAAAACTGATAAAATGATAGTTTTATCGGATAGAATGATACTTTCAGCCGATAGAATGGTAGTTTTGTCAGGTAGAATGATACTTTCAGCAGATAGAATGATAGGTATTTTTAGTGTATAAAATGACATTTTGTTTAATAAAATGATACTTTTACCTGATAAAATGATAATCTACGCGGATAAAATGACAGTAACCTTATAAAATGATAGTTGTTAGCTGAAAAAATTGCATATAAGCCTGATAAAATGATACTTTAACGATAGACCAACAATGACATAAACTGAAATAAAATGATAGTTTTTCCCGGTTAGGAATATACTTTCAGCTGATGCAAAATTATACTCTGAATGATAAAATGAATACTCTGAATTTCGCCAAACTATCACGTATAAATGATAAATGATAGGGTTTATTGCATAGAATGATAGTTTTTGCCGGATAGAAGATACTCCTGAGTTGATAAAATGATACTCTGTGACTGATAAATGATACTCTGAATTTCGCCAAATATCACATAGAAATGATAAAATGATAGGTTTATTGCATAGAATGGTAGTTTTGCCGGATAGAATGATACGCTGAGTTGATAAAATGATACTCTTGGACTGATAAAGGATACTCTGAATTTCGCCAAATATCACGTAAAAAGATAAAATGATACAATGATAGTTTTGGCCGGATAGAAATGATACTTTCAGCTCCGATAGAATGATAGTTTTGTCGGGTAGAATGATACTTCTCAGCCGATAGAATGATAGGTATTTTTTGTGTATAAAATGACATTTTTGTTTAATAAATGATACTTTTACCTTATAAAAATGATAATCTAAGCGGATAAAATTGACAGTAACCTTATAAAATGATAGTTTAGCTGAAGAAATTGCATATAAGCTGATAAAATGATACTCTAAACGTGACAAAATGACTTAAAACAACTGAGTAAAATGATAGTTTTTCCGGATAGAATGATACTTTCAGCCGATAGAATGATAGTTTTGTCAGGTAAGAATGATACTTTCAGTAGATAGAATGATAGGTATTTTTGGTGTAATAAAATGACATTTTTGTTTAATAAAATGATACTTTTACCTGATAAAATGATAATCTAAGCGGATAAAATGACAGTAACCTTATAAAAATGATAGTTTAGCTGAATAAATTGCATATAAGCTGATAAATGATACTTTAACGTGGACAAAAATGACATAAAACTGATAAAATTATAGTTTTTCCGGATAGAATGATACTTTCAGTCAGCCGATAAAAATTATACTCTGAATGATAAAATGATACTCTGAATTTCGCCAAATATAACGTAAATGATAAAATGATAGGTTTATTGCATAGAATGATAGTTTTGCCGGATAGAATGATACCTGAGTTAATAAATGATACTCTGAATGAGAAAATGATACTCTGAATTTCGCCAAATATCACGTAAAATGATAAAATGATAGGTGTTATTGCATAGAATGATAGTTTTGCCGGATAGAATGATACTCTGAGTTGATAAAATGATACTCTTGACTGATAAAAATGATACTCTGAATTTCGCCAAATATCACGTAAAAGATAAAATGATAAAATGATAGTTTTGCCGGATAGAATGATACTTTCAGCCGATAGAATGATAGTTTTGTCGGGTAGAATGATACTTTCAGCCGATAGAATGATAGGTATTTTTTGTGTATAAAATGACATTTTTGTTTAATAAAATGATACTTTTACCTTATAAAATGATAATCTAAGCGGATAAAATGACAGTAACCTTATAAAAATGATAGTTTAGCTGAAGAAATTGCATATAAGCTGATAAAATGATACTCTAACGTGACAAAATGACTTAAAACTGATAAAATGATAGTTTTTCCGGATAGAATGATACTTTCAGCCGATAGAATGATAGTTTTATCAGGTAGAATGATACTTTCAGCAGATAGAATGATAGGTATTTTTGGTGTATAAAATGACATTTTTATTTAATAAAATGATACTTTTACCTGATAAAATGATAATCTAAGCGGATAAAATGACAGTAACCTTATAAAAATGATAGTTTAGCTGAATAAATTGCATATAAGCTGATAAAATGATACTTTAACGTGACAAAATGACATAAAACTGATAAAATTATAGTTTTTCCGGATAGAATGATACTTTCAGCCGATAAAATTATACTCTGAATGATAAAATGATACTCTGAATTTCGCTAAATATAACGTAAAATGATAAAATGATAGGTTTATTGCATAGAATGATAGTTTTGCCGGATAGAATGATACACTGAGTTAATAAAATGATACTCTGAATGATAAAATGATACTCTGAATTTCGCCAAATATCACGTAAAATGATAAAATGATAGGTTTATTGCATAGAATGATAGTTTTGCCGGATAGAATGATACTCTGAGTTGATAAAATGATACTCTTGACTGATAAAATGATACTCTGAATTTCGCCAAATATCACGTAAAAAGATAAAATGATAAAATGATAGTTTTGCCGGATAGAATGATACTTTCAGCCGATAGAATGATAGTTTTGTCGGGTAGAATGATACTTTCAGCCGATAGAATGATAGGTATTTTTTGTGTATAAAATGACATTTTTGTTTAATAAAATGATACTTTTACCTTATAAATGATAATCTAAGCGGATAAAATGACAGTTAACCTTATAAAAATGATAGTTTAGCTTGGAAGAAGAAATTGCATATAAGCTGATAAAATGATACTCTAACGTGACAAAATGACTTAAAACTGATAAATGATAGTTTTTTTTCCGGATAGAATGATACTTTCAGCCGATAGAATGATAGTTTTATCAGGTAGAATGATACTTTCAGCAGATAGAATGATAGGTATTTTTGGTGTATAAAATGACATTTTTATTTAATAAAATGATACTTTTACCTGATAAAATGATAATCTAAGCGGATAAAATGACAGTAACCTTATAAAAATGATAGTTTAGCTGAATAATGCATATAAGCTGATAAATGATACTTTAACGTGACAAAATGACATAAAACTGATAAATGATAGTTTGTTCCGGATAGAATGATACTTTCAGCCGATAAAATTATAACTCTGAATGATAAAATGATACTCTGAATTTCGCTAAATATCACGTAAAATGATAAAATGATAGTTTTATTGCATAGAATGATAGTTTTGCCGGATAGAATGATACTCTGAGTTGATAAAAGATACTCTGAATGATAAAATGATACTCTGAATTTCACCAAATATCACGTAAAATGATAAAATGATAGGTTTTATTGCATAGAAGGATAGTTTTGCCGGATAGAATGATACTCTGAGTGATAAAATGATACTCTTGACTGATAAAATGATACTCTGAATTTCGCCAAATATCACGTAAAAAGATAAAATGATTAAATGATAGTTTGCCGGATAGAATGATATCTTTCAGCCGATAGAATGATAGTTTTGGTCGTGGTAGAATGATACTTTCAGCCGATAGAATGATAGGTATTTTTTGTGTATAAAATGACATTTTGTTTAATTAAAATGATAACTTTTAACCTTTAATAAAATGATAATCTTACAGCGGATAAACTGACAGTAACTTATAAAAATGATAGTTTAGCATTGAAGAAAATTGCATATAAGCTGATAAAATGATACTCTAACGTGACAAAATGACTTCTTAAACTGATAAAATAATAGGTTTTTTCCAGATAGAATGATACTTTCAGCCGATAGAATGATAGTTTTATCAGGTTAGAACTGATACTTTCAGCCGATCAGATCAGAATGATAGGTATTTTTGTGTATTAAAATGACATTTTTATTTAATAAAATTATACTTTTACCTGATTAAAATGATAATCTAAGCGGATTTAAAATGACATTAACCTTATAAAAATGATAGGTTTTTTAGCCTGAAGAAATTGCATATAAGTGATAAAATGATACTTTTAACGTGACAAAATGACATAAAACTGATAAAATGATAGTTTTTCCGGATAGAATGATACTTTCAGCCGATAAAATTATAATCTGAATGATAAAATGATAATCTGAATTTCGCCAAATATCACGTAAAATGATAAAATGATAGGTTTATTGCATAGAATGATAGTTTTGCAGGATAGAATGATACTCTGAGTTGATAAAATGATACTCTGAATGATAAAATGATACTCTGAATTTCACCAAATATCATGTAAAATGATAAAATGATAAAATGATAGGTTTATTGCATAGAATGATAGTTTTGCCGGATAGAATGATACTCTAAGATGATAAAATGATACTCTTGACTGATAAAATGATACTCTGAATTTCGCCAAATATCACGTAAAAAGATAAAATGATAAAATGATAGTTTTGCCGGATAGAATGATAGTTTTGTCGGGTAGAATGATACTTTCAGCCGATAGAATGATAGGTATTTTTTGTGTATAAAATGACATTTTTGTTTATTAAAATGATACTTTTACCTTATAAAATGATAATCTAAGCGGATAAAATGACAGTAACCTTATAAAAATGATAGTTTAGCTGAAAAAATTGCATATAAGCTGATAAAATGATACTTTAACGTGACAAAATGACTTAAAACTGATAAAATGATAGTTTTCCGGATAGAATGATACTCTGAGTTGATAAAATGAACTTTTGACTGACTGATAAAATGATAAAATGATATATGTTAGGTTTATTGCATAGAATGATACTCTGGGTTGATAAAATGATACTTTTGACTGACTGATAAAATGATAAAATGAGCGAAATTCAGAAATTAAATGCGCGAAATTTGGATACGTAAATTTTATCATGAGCGAAATGACATATTTACCCCCGCGCTTTTTTTATGAAGTAAATCTAAGTTTTAATCTAGACCGCGTGATTTTAAAATGTGTGGTCCAGATTTAGTTATAGGGTTATTACGGAAATTGAGTTATCATTATAACGCACCCCTATATATATTATATATATATAATATATATATAGGTTAGTGATCAATATATAACTAATCTTAAGTGTATAACTAGAGAACAAATCTCAACCACATATCTTAAATGAACAAATATTATTTATTTTAATAATATAAAATATGTCAAGGGTATTTTTGGAAATTACATTATAAACTTTAAATCTGCGATCCTTTCTTTCTCCTTCAAAATTGAGAATCGAATCACATGCTATGTCGTCTGCAATTTGATATCGTCCGATTATGGAGCTGAAACGTCTTCGATCAGAATGCTGAAATTGAAAACAAATGGACGAAAATCATGGAAACTAAAAATGCTGAAACTGAATACAAATTGATGCAATTGGGATCAAAATTGTCTACAACTAAGACGGAATGGATGAAACTATGGAATAACACCAACATTACCAGATTTGGATTGAAAAAGTGAGAACCAATTATTGACAATTGAGATTCTCGTGAATAAGTTGGCGAAAATTAATGGTGGAATTCTCCAATATAAGCTGCAGATTTGGATGAAAATGGGTTGAATATCATTGGAAAATCATCCATACATCACTATTAGCATGATTTACTTCACTCTTGTTTACAAAACACATCACTCTTATTCTGATTTTACGTCACTCTTGTTTACAAAACACATCACTCTTATCATGATTTTACTTCACTCTTGTTTACAAAACACATCACTCTTATTATGATTTTACTTCACTATTGTTTACAAAACACATCACTCTTAGCATGATTTTACTTCACTCTTGTTTACAAAACACATCACTCTTATTATGATTTTACTTCACTCTTGTTTACAAAACACATCACTCGTATTATGATTTTACTTCACTCTTGTTTACAAAACAAATCACTCTTATTATGATTTTACTTCACTCTTGTTTACAAAACACATCACTCTTGTTTACAAAACACATCTTTCTTAGCATGATTTTACTTCACTATTGTTTACAAAACACATCACTCTTAGCATGATTTTACTTCACTCTTGTTTACAAAACACATCACTCTTAATATGATTTTACTTCACTCTTTTTTACAAAACACATCACTCTTATCATGAGGAAGTGATAATTTTCTACTACTCATGTAATAAAATTCAAGCAAGAAAAGTAAATTCGTCAATTTTCAACCTCTGCATAAGTAAATACTATCATCATCCATCAACCTAGCATTAGTGAGGAATATAGTATTAACCATTATGGAGATCCAAATATCATTACTATTACTACTATTACTATGCATCCCACTCTTGCTCTTCAGTCTCATATTCAAATCCAAAAACACTAGAAATATCCACATCCCACCAGGCCCATGGAAGCTCCCCTTCATCGGAAACATCCACAACCTCCTCGGTGCCGTCCCTCACCGCTCCCTCCACCAACTCGTCCGCATCTTTGGCCCAACGATGCACCTCAAACTTGGCCAACTCTCCGTCGTCGTCGTCTCCTCCGCCGACGCTACAAAGCAGATCATCAAAACCCAGCAGCGGCACCTGCTTTAGGTTCCTAACAATGTCCGGCACCAAATCCTGCAGCCACAAATCGATTTTCTCCATAGGATCGCCGCCTCTGGTGTGCGAATTGATCGATTCCTCGCTTCCGTGATTCTGCGGGCGTTGCGGACGACGGCGGAGAAGAAGATGCGGTTTCAAATGAATTCAATTTTTGCAACCTACCTGATTTTGGAGTTAATTCAATAGGCTATGCAATGACCAAAATATCCCTGCTTTGTTATTATGGAGTAAATTTGTGATTGAGTGAACTAATATCTCATTAAATTCAAAAATTAATACTAGCCCTTGATTTTTTTGATCTTGTGGCTATTATTTGTTCTCTAGTTATATGGTTAAGAGGTGTTTGCCATAGATCATGACCCTATATATATATATATATATATCTCAAATCTTATTTGGTTCAACTCAAACCATGCATATGCAAAATCTACGATACACATGCTCCTTTCGTCCCATCTCAAGTGATTAATTTTTTTTACCGTTATTTTGCGAAGATGGTAATAAATAGTAAAGTGGAGAGAAAATAAAATAAGAGAGAATAATATAAAAGAGAATCGTATCAACATTATTTTTTACTTACTTTAGTTTCTCTGCACTTTAACTATTTATTATCATTTTCCCAAACACGTGCTGAAAAGCAGTCAATCACTTGAAATGGGATAGAGGGTGTAATATAAATCTATAATACTCTAACCAATAACATTACATATTTTTTAGAAAATTTTGATAATATACAAATTTCAAAGTTTTACACTGGAATCTAGACCGGACGGTAAAAGTAACAAGAGTTTTAATTTCATAAAATTATATTATATAAAATCAATCTAAATTTAAAGTAAATGATAGTAGTATATTATTTTTTCTAAGCTAATTTCTTATGAATGAAAAATAGGAAATTAGAGTTTGTCACTTAAATACGAAGTTATGAGACTAATTAATGTGTTACTTAATCCCATGCTAAAAAATGAGTCTTCACTTAAATGTACTTCCTTCGTCCGTCTTTACTTGTAACTAGTTTACTTTTTAGTTCGTCGGTCAATACTTGTCATAACCATTCACAATAGGGGGTGTGTGTTGTTTGGTTGTTGTGCGTTCGGCGCCCCATCGGCGCCTTTGGGGGATGGGGTCGGACGGCGCTAGGACGGGTCGCGCCGGACGACAATTGGCGTTATTTTTCTTTTTTTATTTCACCTGTATATATACAACTCATTGCACTTCATTTTTTAATTATAGATTTCTTTTATTTTAATGAAATATATTTGGTTTTTTCAATGTTTTTTTTTCTCCAATTGATTTCGTTTTTGTTGTTTTAATATTTGGTAAACATCAACAATTAATATGAATTATATACAGATAGTGAGATAGACTGAGAGATAGACTGTTAGATGGGCTGGGATAGGCTGTGAGGGCTGAAGATGGGCTGTGTGATAGGCCGATGATGTAGTAGGGAGAAATTTGAGATAGGTTATGAGGGCTGAAGATGGGCTGTAAGTAGGGTTGTTTCTATTGTGAATGCTTTTTTTTACTTTTTATAGTGAACCCTACATTCCACGAACTCATAGAATAATTCACATTTTATTATAAAATTAATATATAAAAGTAGGTACCACATTGCAGTAACTTTTTCAACCCACTTTCCATTACATTTTTTAAAACCTACGCCGAATCGACTTATGCCCAAGTATTGGTGAACGGAGGGAGTACTCCTTAAGAAGCTTAATCACTATGTGTAATAATTATATGCATAAGTGACGGGTTGGTTGTGAAGCCCACAAGCACTTGCGCCACTGGCTGCCTCGCCTCGTGTATAGTGAAGGGCCTCGTGCGTCGTGGACTTGATCTTGATAATTGGAATTTGAGTGGTGTTTGTTGTGATTTTTAGGGTTCAAGTAGTGCGGTTTCGTTTCACACAAACAAGTGATAAAACCCTAAAAAATACTACTATCTACGAGTGAACACGTGCAATACAGTATACGCCCTCTGTCCGCGAATAAGAGTCTCATTTTTCTATTTTAGTCCGTCCGCGAATAGAGTTCCTGTTTACTTTTACCATATATGGTAATACGGTCACACCTTCCACTAACTCATTCCACTCACTTTTCATTTAAAAGTAATATATACAAGTGAGACTATTTTCCACTAACTTTTTTCCACCCACTTTTCATAACATTTCTTAAAACTCGTGTCGCCCATAAATGGGCCTTCTAATGACAGACGGAGGGAGTAATAGGTATCGAACCCACGGGAAAGACATACTTTTAAAGCTATACACTATAAGCTGAGGGAACAAATACTCCTCATTAATTTCCCTCTGCTATTATGTGTTTCCTATTTCTTGACACACTTTATATTTTCTATAAATAAATAAATAATTTATTTTAAAGGTCGGTGAATATGAATCCAAAATTTGTGCCTAGAGCATTAATCACTTTATAATTAGCTAAAGATAAAGCACAATAATACGATATCAGAGGTAATGAGTATTTAATCTAATATTCCAAAAATAGGCGGATGGGAAATGAGTGTATGTATATGAGGGAGGCACTAGGCTGTATTAATTCTTCCACGTTTTACTACTACTGTTACTGTTACTGTTGCTGTTGTTACTGAATGAAATCAGTCGACCAACGCAAACAACCTCGAGCAGTAAAAAACTGCACCAAAAAAAAGTCATTAACAATAAACAAATAAAATGCACATTGAATGCTCCCATTTCCTGATTCCTCCTACTCACACCCATGACCCTAACTAGATCGCTCCTCCGCTCCTCCTTCTTTTTCCGCCGCCGCCGTCCACGCTCCAATGCCGGACGCAGAATCTCCCCCTTCTTCAGGAGGAGATCCCCCGCTGGCGACAATCCCGAGCCGTCCTCTCCCAAAGTCACGTGCATCGGCCAAGTCAGAGTCAAGTCGCAGAAGAAGGTCAAGCAATGCCGCCGCCGCATCAACGGCGAATCCAGTTTCCGCAGCGCCTCCGTGCCCTCGTTCCAGCGCTGGGTGCATTTGCCCTGCTTTTCCGCTGTCCTGCGTGAGTTCTTCTGCTTGTTCCGCTGCAAGTGTGAGAGGTGGTGGTGCGGCGGAGGGAGGAGAAAGATGGAGATTGCTGTCAAGTGCAGCGGAGAGGAGGAGGAGAAGGTGAATTCGAATTCGAGACAACATGTTTTTGATGACATTGAGGTGAACGGCGATAGAATTGAGGTGAAGGGGCGGAGCTTCGAGGATGAATGCGCCATTTCTGTACCTCCTAAAAATGCGCTTCTGCTGATGAGATGCAGATCTGATCCAATCAAAATGGCCGCCATTGCTAACCGGATTAGCTCCGATGCAGCGAGGTACGAAAATGTAGCGATTCAACTCCAAGAAGACGAAGAAGAAGAAGATGATGGTGATGATGATGAAACCAGTAGCTCGGATGAAGTGTTCGAAGCTCGAGTTTTGGAGCAAGTACAGAAAGAATTTTTTGCCAATGAGGCAGAGAATAATGAAAAAACCGAGCCAGAAGAAGATGTTGAATCCAATATGTCCTCATTTGAAGCTCTTTTAGAAACAGAGATTGAACCAAAATCAGATCAAAAGCAGGAAATTCATCAAGAAAAGGGGACATTGCCGGAATGCTTGCTGTTGATGATGCGCGAGCCGAAGCTGTCAATGGAGGTCTCCAAAGAAACGTGGGTTTGCTCCACCGACTTCATTCGGCTGGATCCGGAGCGCCCAAGGAGGGCCGCCGCCAAAGCCGATGCAGAGCCTCCAATAGTGAAGAAGATGGCCTCTGTGGAGAAGTCGAAGCCCCGAGTTCCTGAGCCGCCGAGGAGGAACAACGACTCGCAGCCGGCGCGGTCGTCGTGCTCTCTGCCGGCCGACGGGAAGTGCGAGCCGCTGGAGCTGACTAGGTGCAAGTCGGAGCCGATGAGTAAGGCGGCGGCTAAGCTAATGCCGGAGGCCGGTTGCTGAAAGGGGAGCCGATCAGAGTCGGCGCGTCGGGAGTCGGCTGTTGAGCTGAGACATGGAAAAATAATTAAATGGAGATTATTATTTATTACAGTCTTGTATAGTTTGTAGTGTTACTCCTTTCTATCTATAATTTGTAAATCATTTTTGTTGTTTTGGTTTTGATGTTTTCAATGATACTCCCTCTTAAACATCCACAAACCGAATCGGCCCGGCGGTTAGCTGCCGGTTCGGGCACGCCGGTTCATGAATCGGAACCGGCGGTTTGAACCGTCCGGCGGGTTACCGGTTAACACGGGCCGGTTCAGGGTCGGCGAAATCATGAACCGTGAACCGGCGGTTCGGCGGTTTGAACCCCGGTTCAACTGTTCAAACGGCTAACTCCGGGGTAGGTTCGTAGGGTTTCAGAGTAGGGAGCAGAAAAACCGGCGGTTTCTGACGAAAACCGCCGGTTCAAACCGGTTTCCGCCGGTTCCAGGAACTTTTCAGGGATAGGGCCAGGGTGCGGCGCATAGGCATGCTAAACGGTCAGAAACCGGCAGTTTTTTGTCGGAAAACCGTGGACTAAACCGTCGGTTTTGTGGTTGAACCGCCGGTTCGGCCGAAATTTGAATTTTTTTTTATTTCTTCCAATTTTACTCCTATAAATACCTCACTTCCCCTTCATTTCTCCTCACCTCATTCTTGTGCTAATAAGAATTTCTCTTCTCAATCCCAATTTCTCTATTTTCTCCCCATTCTCTCTAATTGCTCAAGTTGTTTACTAGTTTCTACTTACAACTATATTTGTTGTTGTGCTCGTAATTCATCACTTATACTCCATACATATTCCATCCATACTACTTTCATTTATCATTATGTCTTATTCGCGTGGTGGATCGGGCCGTGGTGATCGGGGCAAGGGAATTGCCCAAGATCAAAGTACTAGTTGTCCCTCAAAATCAAGGCGACCTAGTCGTCGAGAAGTTATGGAAGAGGTTTCCCGAGTGCAGGCTGAACGCATGCAAGTAAGTAATGAAAAATTATTTTTCCAATTCATATTTCATAATTTCATAAAATTGAGTTCATAATTTTTTTGCGTTCATACTTATAAGTTATAACTTCAACTTATATAATATTTGTAGATAGAAGAAGATCATAGGACCGCCATGCTACTCGCTGAAATGCAACAAGGTGGGGGTAGGGGAGGTGGTTCCCAACAAGCTGACGAGTTCGACGTTGCTATATCGTCGGACTCGGACACCAACGAGGATAGATCTCATTCTCGTATTCCGTCTAGCACCGGCGGAAAGGAGGAGATGACTCCCCCTCCACCCACTAACACGGCAAAAGCTTTGAAATCTGACATTTTTGTCAAACACTACAAGAAGGTCCCGGTGGTGATTCCAAGTCCTCATGATCCGACCTCTCAAGAAGAGACATCGGCGTTTCATGCTTACTGCAACTATTGCGATAAAGTGTACAAATTTGCGAGTGGTGGAGGATATGGCACCCTCCGGCGCCATTTGGTGACGAAGCATCCGGTAGAATGCGGCACTACCTCTACCCAAACCCAACTCAACTTCCAACCCGGCGGATCGGGTTCGTCAGGTACGCCTCTGTTTAAATATGATCAAATTTTTTTTTCTGATGTTATGACTCGATGGGCGGCAGTGAAGCACTTTCCTTTTAACGTTTATGATGACAAAAAAATTGAGGTTACTATGCAAAGTGGTTTGAACGTAGCAATCAAGAGAATTGGTAGAATGACCGTGCAACGATCTACCGTTCGGCAATGTTTGGAAAAAAGGTAGAATTATCACGTTATTTAGTCAACTTGGGCCATAGAGTGAACATTTGCTCTGATGTGTGGACGGATTGTTTTAACCGTCATTCATACATGGGCATTATGATTCACTTTGTGAACAATAGTTGGACTTTAAACAGGCATTTAATAGGTTTTAGAGAATTTGAAACTCCACACACTGCACCCGAAATTGCTTCTTTGATTATACAAGTTTTAAATGAGTTTCAATTATGCAACAAGATATTTTCTATCGGTTTTGATAATGCAACTGTCAACACCGCAAGTATTGGCGATTTGATTGCGGCTTGTACACCGGTAATTGGAGGTAAGTATTTTCATCAACGATGCATTTGTCCTATTTTAAATTTATGTGTACAAGATGCGCTTGAATTATGGCAAAAACATGTTTCACCTATTAGAACTGCAGTTAGATTAATCCATCAAAAGCCACCTATTGGCAAAGCATGGAATAAATATTGCCATCAAAAGAATGTCAGGTATACGAATTTTACTATGAATGTGTCTCATAGATGGAATTCGACATATAATTGTCTGAATTCTACTTTGACACATAAAGATGCTTTATGTGATTTTTATAGAACCTATCACGTTCATGATTTATATCTTTCGCATAGTTGTTGGGAACACAGTGTGATTTTATTTAAATTGTTTAAAAATGTCACTGTTGAATTGTCGGGTGTTTATTACTGCACTGTTGTTCGTGTTTTAGAGCATTGCATGTGCATATCCCTTGGTTTTAAAACTGCAATGAAAAATGCTTCCTCTTCCCCTGAGCTAATGTGTGTCTTATATTATATGATTGAAAAATGGCTCAAGTATTTCAGTGAGATTCCAACCGTGTTTTTGATTGCAAAGGTATTGGATCCAAAATGGAAATTAGCCGGTACATCTAGGATTTTGGAGTTTTATTATAACAATTTGAGTTCAATTGATCTTGGTCACCTTCAAGCAATCCAATCAGATACCAGTGACGAATTTGGAGTAGACCTCTCAGAAACCTTTCAAATAACCCTCCCGGACCGGTCCATTGTCCAACAAACATTCGAGTATAACTTGCGCGCTCTCTACACGGAATATGAAACCAAGTATAACAACACCCACCAAGTCAGAAGACCCCCCCTCCTCCACAACATAACTATGGCTTTGCATTTCAAGCCGATTATGATGACCCCGACGCCGCGTCCCAACTAGCCGACCTATACAGCTACAACACCGGCGGAAGGACCTCAGGTATGGTAAGTGAATTGTATTTATATTTCGATTCACTCTTTTCATTTGGTGATGAAGGTCCTACTCCTCCCCCCCCCCAAATCGACGTCCTCGATTGGTGGGGAACCCACGAGAAAGATTTTCCCATCCTTGCGTCAATGGCCAAGGAGATTTTCTCTGTTCCGGCTTCCACTGTCGCCGTAGAGTCCGCTTTTAGTATTGGCTCACGTGTGTTGGATGAATCAAGAAGTAAGCTCTCGGCGAAAAATATGGAAGCTGTGATGTTACTTGATGATTGGGCCAAAGCCGACGTCAGAGAACAAGAAAATTATTGGGATGATCGTCAGGAGGGATCACAAGATGAATTCACCGGGGATGAATCGTAGGCCAACCGTCAACCGCCTCCGGCCAAGCCAAATAGGTAAGTAAGATAAGAGAACTACGTGGGCTTTGATTCCCTAATGCAAATGAGCATTGGGGATACGTAGGCAACTCAACTTAAATTTTAAATTTAAGTTGAGTTCAAGTCCTTTTTCCTTTATTTCTTTTTTCCCTTTTGTTCCTACTTTAAAAATATGCAAATACGATTAAATAATTGTATTTGTATATACTCTAGTCGATGAAGTAGATTTCTCTATACGGCTAAATCAGAGAAACTTTTGACAATTCTACTATAATTGTTGATTGTTAGACTAAAGTCAACATTTAAAGTTGAATTGCTAAAGGTGTCCTTAATTTAGTTATGTAGAAAGATCTCCTTCGCCGATTAAGAGTATATATATACTTATAAGTTTTTTTTATATGAACTTCTACGTCTTTTTATCATTTGCAATTAGCTTCGTTGTTGACTAGTAGTCTCGTCTGTATTTAAATTTTTGTTTAAGACTTCAAGACTTCAAGGTTTTTCGATTTGTAATTGTTGTAAATGTGTAATTTCAATAAAATTACAACTTTCATCGTATTTTTTTGAATTTTATTTACGCATTTCATACATAAACAAATCAAATTAATGCAAAAAAAAATTGCCGAACTGCCGAACCGGCTCGGAACCGCCGGTTCATGCCGAAAACCGGCGGTTTTGAACCGCCGCTTGAACCGCCGGTTTTTTTTAAGCGGAACCGGAACCGCTGGGACCCTTGGCGGGCCGGTTCCGGTTCATGCCTATCTTGAACCGTGAACCGCCGGTTCATGAACTGGAACCGGCGGTTCCGAACCGTTGTGCATGCCTACTCCCTCTCCGTCCCTTCGTAGTACTCATTTTTCTATTTTTAGAACTTCTTTCACAGTTGAATCATTTTAATAATAATCAACACTTTTTTCACTATTACTTCTTATCTCTATTTTATTCATTTTCCTATTATATTTTATCTCTACTTCTATCTCTCTTACTTTTAGCTAGAGTGAACTATATATATATTAGTACCTAATCTTTCACTTTTGCATAAAAATGATACGTGGTGTTTATTTTATATCATTTTTGGTATATTGTGACAAAAATAATCTTGCGTATCAAACATGTGATTTTTGGGCCATGGAATGTATTTTTAAAAATTTAAATTAAATGGTACTCCCCCCGTCCCACTAAAAATGACCCACTTTCCTTTTTAATTTTTCCCACTCAAGATGATCCATTACTAAAAATTAAAATACATTTATCTCTACTTTATTTCATTTCTCTTACTTTACTCTCCCCACCTAATACATAAAATAAAATTGCATAAAATCTCATGCCGCCCAAGGGGTCATCTTCCTTGGGACGGGGGAGTACCAAACATGTGGAGTAACATTTTTTTCCTTCCTTTCTTTTTTTCCTTTTTCTTCTTCAATTTCTATTTCTTCTTCTTTATCTTCCTTTCTTCTTTCTTTTTTCTTTTTTAGTGTGATATAATGAGCTCGAAATAATGGGGTATTGTTATACATAGCATGTGGTTCTGTAAATAAATGTTTGAATAATGGGATTTAATATCACACAAGTTTTTTCTTATAAAACCATTATCCACTATTATATCTACTAATGTTTAACTAATGATCTTTTTTACAAAGGTGAAATTGTTATACACTGAACCATACGAAAACTTTTATTTTAAAAAATTAAAATATTTTGCCTACAAACTGGGCACTCCAATCAAATAAAAAATATATCATCCGTCCCACAAGAATATGCACTCTTTCCTTTTTAGTCCGTCCCACAAAAATATGCACTTTCTAATTTTAAAAAGTCTTCTCTCTAATGAAGTGAGACTCATTCTCCACTAATAATACTTTAATTACTTTTTCTCTCTACCTCTCTCTTACTTTATCAATTTTGCATTAAAACTCGTGTCAAACCCAAAGTGCATATTCTTTGTGGACAAAGGGAGTAAATGAATTAGGGAAGAAGAAGAGAAGAAAAAGTGACAAAGATTTTTTATTTTTATAATATCATTTTAGGTCATTTTATTATGTATGTCAAAAAATGTGTGAATGTGTAATTTGGAGGGCCTTTTGGAAATTATTACCATGTATTAAATATGTGATTTTTGGATATAAAAAACGATATAAAACAAAGATCATGTATTATTTTTGTGTAAAAGTGAAAGATCGGGGAGTACTATTTATGTAGTTCACTCTTTTATCTATGTACTTAACACACCAAACATCTATTTCTTAATCTTCGTGCTGAAAAGAAATGTCTCAACTATAAAAGAATGGTGTAAGTGAACAATTTTCCTTTTTGCGATGTCCCACTCTAAATGACACATTTCTAAAAATAAGAACTTTATTCTCTCCCACTCAACTCAGAAAATAACATTATATAAAATCATGTGTCCAAACAAAAATGCTCCACATAAAATGGGAGTATTAGAGTATGGTGAATTTATCTCTGATCTTTAAAAATTGGAAAAGACAATTTGATTTCCTCCGATTACACACAATTTTTAGTTATTTTATATTTCTCTCTCTTTTATGTGCAAACCTCTTGTGACTTGATAATAAGTCACGAGAACAACAAAAATTTTAATATATAAATAATAAAGTAAGAGAAAATGAGAAAAAAATTCATAACTAAATATGGATCATTTTTATAGGATAGGCAAAATAAGAAATTAAGTCTATTTCTCTTAGACGGATGGAGTATTGACTTTTCATCCAACCTCTTGTTGTTCAACTCGTCATATGTTTATTTAAAAAATATAGAAGTAATTTGAAAAGGACTAAAGTTAAAATGTACTAGAGAGAAAGAAATACTAAAATATCTGTACTATAAAATTTGTCTTTTTGATTAGGCATTAAATAGGAAAACGGGCGGCAATTAAATTGAGGGAAACAATTTTGTTAGGCCATCTACAACTATTTATACACTCAAACCCATTTTTCTAGTTCTTTCATATCAAACAGTAATTTTACTCCAACCATTTACACCAAACTCAAACCCAAAAAATCTTACCTGCATATTTATTATACATTAACCCACGACACATTTTCAATAATTTTCCAAATATAATTAAATAATTTAATACAATTATTTATATTATACATTTATATATATTAAATATACATTCAGTATATTTGTTTTTTAGTATTGAATATCATAAATATTACATATTATACAAAAAAATAATTAATACATGAAAACCACCATTAAAAACAAACAATTAATAGATAAAACTAAAATAAATAGTAATAGTATATGAATTTAAAAAATAATACATTAAAAAACTCATGCCCATTAAAATTGTTAAAATACTTAAATGCTTAAAATTAAACTAAGCTTAGCCCATTAAATATATAAACCTAAAATTTTCTCTTTTGTCTTCTTCACGGGTGCGCAGTCATCTTCTTCCCCTTTCTCTCTTTTTCATTTTCTTTCTCTGCTTCCATGTCTATCAACCACTCCTTGCCTCATTTCTGACACGGGTTTTAATGGAGTACATAATTGGTAAAGTAAGTGAGATGTATAATGAAAAAGTAATTGGAGCATTGTAGTGGAGAATGAGGCTCACCTCATTATAGAGAAATGAGTTACCAAAAATAAAAGCGTGTTATTTTTATGGGACAAACGAAAATCGAAATAGTTTGTATTTTTATGGGACAGATAGAGTATTTTACAGCGTAATATCAAGTTTTAATCCTGTAATACTCCTTCTATCTCATATAAATAAGGACAATTTTCATTTTGGAATGTCTCATAAAAATATTCCCTTCTATTTTTGATAATTTTTTTTATCTCTAATAAGGTGGGCCACATTCCCCACTGACAATACGATAATTACTTTTTTTCTAATTCTCTCTTACTTTACCAATTATGCATTAATTCTCGTGCTGTCCCAAATGTTCATATTTTTGTGGGACGGAGGGAGTATCATATTATGGTGGTTATCGTGTCGCGCCAAACTAATTTGTATAGTAACTTACTTTTTTTTAACTATTTTTTTTTCGAGTTCGAGATACATTGGCAAGCGAACTAGCCTCCCCCAGCCCCTCGTGGCCGCACGAACTAGCCTTCCCCAGACGGGTCCAGGCCCGTAAGTTGTCCACCCTCAGACGGGTCCAGGCCTGTAAGCTTGCAAAGCCCAAAGGCAACAAGCCTTGTTTAGGCCCACAGGGGAAATTAATCTCAAGTTGCGCCATCCAGGAGTCGAACTCGAGACCTCCAGGATGGCGCGATATCCTTGCCACCCTCCTCAACCACTTGAGCTAGGGGGCTTGGATTTGTATAGTAACTTACTTACTAACATTAAGGGTGTTGCTGACAATTTTTGATGTGACACGATAATCCGCGCTAACACACACAAAATTAATGGATTGGGACACGATAATAACTCGGCGATTTTGGGTTGAGTTATGGTTTGGTCTTATTAGGTTGTTGTTAGGTTTAGTATACTGAAAAGCATGTTTCGAGCGAGTTCGCACGAATAGAATCTTGCTTGTGTACGGAAAAACTCTACAATTCACTTTTGACCCAATTCAGTATTATTCGAGCATTTCGCACGAATAGAATCAGTATATTATTACATTGTGTTTGTTTGTGCGTTTATAAGATGTTTTATAAACATTTAAATGCATAAGAAGTAAACGAAGCCTAAGTCTTTTGCTTAGTAGACTGGTTGTGGGCGTCGTCCACTTTAAGGTAACTATAGTCGGTTCTATGCAATGCTTTGCAAAAGAAAAAGAAGACTTTCACAACCTAGATAGGCTTTGGCAACCTATCGTGAAAGGTTGCAATGTCAGTCCGATTTTTTCTAAGCCTTATTGAAATAAAATGACGTTGGTGTGGTATAGCACTGAATGGATCTAACAGCAAGACATGTCTTTATGCTATCTACTGAAAGATGGGGTCTTGATAAATATCTATTTCTTAATCAATGTACGTTAGCATTGAGCATACGATATTGAGTATCTACTACTTTGACTTACCAAAGGTGTTTTCATCACCCAACGATCCAGATATATTGGGTAGTGGTGATCATTATCTAGCGGTGCTAGGATTGCTATTATGTTGAATCGTGCGCGAGGTGAGTCTCTTTTGATAATGTCCTCAAGAGGAGCTTGAACAAGGTTTTATTATTCGAAAACTGGCCATTTGGAGTTTTATTACTCTATAAATAATAAATAACTGTTTCTTGCTAAGTCCACTCTTGGAATTAATAAGATGTTAATTAATTAAGTCCATAGCAGACTTTAATTAATTAATGGACATTTATATCTAAAGAGCGGGAAATAAATAATAAACAAAATGGAAACCCGGAATACTTATAATTTCGGATTTAGATGGGGAGTTCAATATTACGTCTGTAGTGGCTGCTCGTAATATTCCAATATAAGCTTGTATTAAATTGTGGGTTAAATTTAATTAGTAAAACCCTAATTGGGGGGAGCCCATATCCAAAACCTTCCATAGATCCCTGACTGGCTCAATATGAACTTAATATAAATAGGAGAATAAAAGAGACAGAAAACACAATTTTATTTGATGAAAATTTCGTCCCTCATATATACAGTGTAGGGGATCCAAGCCTCCTAGCTCAACTGGTTGAGAAGGGAGGCAAGGATACCGCGTCATCCTAGAGGTCGCGTGTTCGACCCCTGGGAGGCGCATCTTGGGGATTAATATCCCTGGGGCCTAGTGGATTCACTGGCCTGACTCCAGAGCTTCGGGAGGTGATTAAGCCTGTACCCGTGCCTGGACCCAGGAGCTGGGGGAGGTGAAAAATCCTGGACCCGTTCCTGCGGGGCTGGTGGACCCATTGGGTCCCACCTTGACAACGAAGCGTAGCTTGGTAAGACGCTTCACCTCCGACCGTTAGGCCGGGGGTCCGAGTCACTTCGGGGGGTAGGTGGGGAACCACCGTCGATCCTCCTTTAATATATATATATATATATATATATATGGATGTATTCATTTCCTTTTCTTATATTTCCTCCTTTTTCCTTCTTAATATCAGCCATTAGATTAGAGAAATGGACGGTCAAGATCAACATTGGGTAATTAATCCCGTGTTGCATTATTTGTCATATT
The DNA here is from genome assembly GCF_004379255.2 of Salvia splendens. Classification (NCBI taxonomy): domain Eukaryota; kingdom Viridiplantae; phylum Streptophyta; class Magnoliopsida; order Lamiales; family Lamiaceae; genus Salvia; species Salvia splendens. The sequence goes on from NC_056052.1 coordinate 13,112,945, forward strand.
TTGTGCATTATGAGGGTACAATAGTAATCTAATAATGGCTGGAAACCGCTACGAATAATGCACCACATGGTCACGAGTAATGCATATAATTGCCTATATAATGCACAATATGTGAACTGCAATGCATACGAACAAGATGTGCTGTGTTATGATGTTTGACACACGTTTCTTGTTTCCCCTAAGGGTTTAATAAGCTTAGGGGCTAGGGTATAGTACGTAGACATGTATGTAATCTTCACATGGTAACGAGTAATGGATATAATTGACTATATAATGCACAATTTGTGAACTGCAATGCATACGAACAAGATGTGCTGTGTTATGATATTTGACACACGTTTCTTGTTTCCCCTAAGGCTTTAATAAGCTTAGGGGCTAGGGTATAGTACGTACGCATTAATAACAAATTATAAAACGATACGAATAATTCACCAAATTGTCACGAGTAATGGATGTTATTAACTATATAATGCACAATATGTGAACTGCAATGCATACGAATAAGATGTACCATGTTATGATATTTGACACACGTTTCTTGTTTCCCCTAAGGGTTTAATAAGCTTAGGGGCTAGGGTATAGTACGTAGACATTACTAAATGCACGTATGTAATCTTCAATCCGTTGATTAACCCATATACACAATACCTCTAATAATGCATAATATACTGAGATAATGATAATTAACAGCTACATAATGCACTACCTAAACCAAATAATGCACATACGTATATTCCAATAACAACAATTTGTTAGTAATGTCTACGTACTATACCCTAGCCCCTAAGCTTATTAAACCCTTAGGGGAAACAAGAAACGTGTGTCAAACATCATAACATGGTACATCTTATTCGTATGCATTGCAGTTCACATATTGTGCATTATATAGTTAATAACATTCATTACTCGTGACAATTTGGTGAATTATTCGTATCGTTTTATAATTTGTTATTAATGCGTACGTACTATACCCTAGCCCCTAAGCTTATTAAACCCTTAGGGGAAACAAGAAACGTGTGTCAAACATCATAACACAGCACCTCTTGTTCGTATGCATTGCAGTTCACAAATTGTGCATTATATAGTCAATTATATCCATTACTCATTACCATGTGAAGATTACATACGTGTCTACGTACTATACCCTAGCCCCTAAGCTTATTAAACCCTTAGGGGAAACAAGAAACGTGTGTCCAAACATCATAACATGGTACATCTTATTCGTATGCATTGCAGTTCACATATTGTACATTATATAGTCAATTATATGCATTACTCGTGACCATGTGGTGCATTATTCGCAGATACCAAAATGTGGCAGTTACTTTTCCGTCAAATGTCAATAATAACCCTGTAATGCATACAACCACCTTCTATAATGCAACACGGAACCAGTTTTATAGAATCAATCTGATCCGTTGATGCCTTAGATCTAACGCGTAATATTAAGAAGGAAAAAGGATCTAAGATGTGAAAAGGAGAATAACGCTCCCCTATATAGGGATGTATTCATTTCCTTTTCTTATATTTCCTCCTTTTTCCTTCTTAATATCATCCATTAGATTAGAGAAATGGACGGTCAACAATTTGTTAGTAATGTCTACGTACTATACCCTAGCCCCTAAGCTTATTAAACCCTTAGGGGAAATAAGAAACGTATGTCAAACATCATAACATGGTACATCTTATTCGTATGCATTGCAGTTCACATATTGTGCATTATATAGTTAATAACATCCATTACTCGTGACAATTTGGTGAATTATTCGTATCGTTTTATAATTTGTTATTAATGCGTACGTACTATACCCTAGCCCCTAAGCTTATTAAACCCTTAGGGGAAACAAGAAACGTGTGTCAAACATCATAACACAGCACCTCTTGTTCGTATGCATTGCAGTTCACAAATTGTGCATTATATAGTCAATTATATCCATTACTCATTACCATGTGAAGATTACATACGTGTCTATGTACTATACCCTAGCCCCTAAGCTTATTAAACCCTTAGGGGAAACAAGAAACGTGTGTCCAAACATCATAACATGGTACATCTTATTCGTATGCATTGCAGTTCACATATTGTACATTATATAGTCAATTATATGCATTACTCGTGACCATGTGGTGCATTATTCGCAGATACCAAAATGTGGCAGTTACTTTTCCGTCAAATGTCAATAATAACCCTGTAATGCATACAACCACCTTCTATAATGCAACACGGAACCTGTTTTATAGAATCAATCTGATCCGTTGATGCCTTAGATCTAACGCGTAATATTAAGAAGGAAAAAGGATCTAAGATGTGAAAAGGAGAATAACGCTCCCCTATATAGGGATGTATTCATTTCCTTTTCTTATATTTCCTCCTTTTTCCTTCTTAATATCATCCATTAGATTAGAGAAATGGACGGTCAACAATTTGTTAGTAATGTCTACGTACTATACCCTAGCCCCTAAGCTTATTAAACCCTTAGGGGAAACAAGAAACGTATGTCAAACATCATAACATGGTACATCTTATTCGTATGCATTGCAGTTCACATATTGTGCATTATATAGTTAATAACATCCATTACTCGTGACAATTTGGTGAATTATTCGTATCGTTTTATAATTTGTTATTAATGCGTACGTACTATACCCTAGCCCCTAAGCTTATTAAACCCTTAGGGGAAACAAGAAACGTGTGTCAAACATCATAACACAGCACCTCTTGTTCGTATGCATTGCAGTTCACAAATTGTGCATTATATAGTCAATTATATCCATTACTCATTACCATGTGAAGATTACATACGTGTCTACGTACTATACCCTAGCCCCTAAGCTTATTAAACCCTTAGGGGAAACAAGAAACGTGTGTCCAAACATCATAACATGGTACATCTTATTCGTATGCATTGCAGTTCACATATTGTACATTATATAGTCAATTATATGCATTACTCGTGACCATGTGGTGCATTATTCGCAGATACCAAAATGTGGCAGTTACTTTTCCGTCAAATGTCAATAATAACCCTGTAATGCATACAACCACCTTCTATAATGCAACACAGAACCAGTTTTATAGAATCAATCTGATCCGTTGATGCCTTAGATCTAACGCGTAATATTAAGAAGGAAAAATGATCTAAGATGTGAAAAGGAGAATAACGCTCCCCTATATAGGGATGTATTCATTTCCTTTTCTTATATTTCCTCCTTTTTCCTTCTTAATATCAGTCATTAGATTAGAGAAATTGACGGTCAACAATTTGTTAGTAATGTCTACGTACTATACCCTAGCCCCTAAGCTTATTAAACCCTTAGGGGAAACAAGAAACGTATGTCAAACATCATAACATGGTACATCTTATTCGTATGCATTGCAGTTCACATATTGTGCATTATATAGTTAATAACATCCATTACTCGTGACAATTTGGTGAATTATTCGTATCGTTTTATAATTTGTTATTAATGCGTACGTACTATACCCTAGCCCCTAAGCTTATTAAACCCTTAGGGGAAACAAGAAACGTGTGTCAAACATCATAACACAGCACCTCTTGTTCGTATGCATTGCAGTTCACAAATTGTGCATTATATAGTCAATTATATCCATTACTCATTACCATGTGAAGATTACATACGTGTCTACGTACTATACCCTAGCCCCTAAGCTTATTAAACCCTTAGGGGAAACAAGAAACGTGTGTCCAAACATCATAACATGGTACATCTTATTCGTATGCATTGCAGTTCACATATTGTACATTATATAGTCAATTATATGCATTACTCGTGACCATGTGGTGCATTATTCGCAGATACCAAAATGTGGCAGTTACTTTTCCATCAAATGTCAATAATAACCCTGTAATGCATACAACCACCTTCTATAATGCAACACGGAACCAGTTTTATAGAATCAATCTGATCCGTTGATGCCTTAGATCTAACGCGTAATATTAAGAAGGAAAAAGGATCTAAGATGTGAAAAGGAGAATAACGCTCCCCTATATATATATATATATATATATATAGGGGACGAAAATTTCTCAGCTCTCCTCCGTGAGTTTTTCAGCTCCTCCTCCGTGAGAAAGTTCTGTCTTCTTTATTCGAGTCCTAATGTTTCGATAAGATCAGCCCACCCTGATGTCGAGATACAGCTCGGGACACCAGTCAGAAGATCCGTGGTCTAGTATTGAAGATCATCGTGGAGAAGGCGCGAGCAATCGATGATTCTTTGGTGAATCAAATCGGTAACTCTAAACCGTAGAATTCATGTTTAGGATTTATATTCTATGAGCATGAATTATTTGCGTTCTAGCATGCAATTCTGTGTTAACATGTGAATTGATTAATCTCATAATCGATCAAATAGATCCTACGTTTGATTTATTTATTTTGTACAAGTCTTCCGCTGTGCAAGGGGCTTCAAACCCCAACAGTTGTGTCAATTGAATTTACCAGATAACAACCCAATAGGCACGGTTTGTCATCCATAATCAAAAGTGAAGGATTCAATTTTTCACTATCAATACTCCAATCTTTCTTTTTTTTTCAGTTTTTCTCTTTTTTACTTTACTAATTTTGCATTAATACTCATATTATTCACTACTAAGACTAGTTTTCGTGGACAAAGATAGTATAATTTCATTTCTTTAAAGATAGTATAATTTCATTTCTTTGTAAAAGTAAAGACATTTGGTTCAAAGTTATTTCTTTGTGAATAAATAAATTTAATATATCGTGTATATCATTACAATGATGTACTCGGATATATTTGAGAAATAAGAATTGACCGAACAGGCCTGATTAGTCATCTAGAACGAAGACCATTTGGGACAACCCCAATGGTACCCACAAAACCATTTGAGATTAGGTTGAACCTTGTTAAAACCACTCAGTGCCAAAAACCTAAAAGAAAAAAAAATTTCAAGTGAAAAAAGGATTACCCAATAATTTACAGCTGTAACAATAAATTATAATCATGAGAAAAAATTAATAAGATGAAAGCATAACAAGAATAAAGAACAAAAAATAGAAAAATAAGGGAAACTAAAATCACAAAAATGATACCGAATGAATTGGTGAAAATTATTCACCTATCCTCTAAATGGGTACGTTTGTGAATATAATTAATGAACAAAATTGCATATTAGTTTTTTTTCCATGAACTATTTACGTAGTTCACTATTTTATTTACCTTTTGCAAGGCTTAAAGGAAAATTGAAAAATAAAGACATGTTTTGATATTTTTCATTTTTCCAAATACTTTGACTGATATTCTATCTAATTCAAGGACCTAAAAAGTGTGCAATAAATTTTTGAGGGACTAATACTAAAGTACTCTGTACTGTTTTTGTAATGTAAATGGAGGTTGTGTTCTTTAGGGTATCCACTGTAAGACGGACACCCCAATAGCCCCGTCCCATTTTTTATCCATAGCTCCAGTTTTTTTGTCTATAACCCCAAAATTTTGTTTCCGCCACTATGGTGGACACTTTCAATAGCCCCCAAATTTTATAATCAATTTTCATTTTAAAATGTTTTTAGTTTCAATCAAGTATAATTAAAATAATCGCAATGTAAATAATTAGAAAACGAGGTAATTGGGCCCGAATATTCGTTGTATTGCAAAAGGGTAAAATTCTACAACGAATATTTAAAATGAAATACAACTAAAAACTCCACCACCGTCTACTCGGTGTCGGAGTCGGCTTCTTCTTCTTCTTCTTCTTCTTCTTCTTCTTCTTCTTCTTCTTCTTCTTCTTCTTCTTCTTCTTCTTCTTCTTCTTCTTCTTCTTCTTCTTCTTCTTCTTCTTCTTCTTCTCCTCCTCCCTCGCTGCTGCCAGTCGCGGTTTCCCCAGGAGCATCATCAGCCAACCCTAGCCGACGCTCATACCGAGTGATGAACTTCTTGTAGATGTTCCTGACGTACGGGCATCGGTGGCTACGTATTTGCTGCATACGTCCTGCAGTTGTTGCATCAACTGCACATCTATGTTATCCCTCAAGACCTCGTGGGGACCTTGCACCATGTGTTGTGGGATTGGGGCGGGCTGGGGGATGCGAGATCCAGACGCGGCCGACGTTAGGCGGGAGGCACTTCTAGCCCCTCTGGCGTTGCGGATAGAGGCCTGTTGTTCCGGGGGCCGTCCTCGCCTAGTGTGTGTAGCGGCTGGCTCTTCGACTTGCTCGTCGGGCTGCTCGAACGTGTGCGAGCCGCTTCCGCTGCTGTAGTCCCCGGCAAGGTTGTGCCTTGTACGCTTCGGCCCAGGAGCTGTATTGACCTCTTGCGCCCAGATGGCCTTGAATTTCGGACAATCTGCGAGGACTAGATACTCCTCCCACATTGTGAACTTCGACCAGCCATCCGTGTTGTATTAGCCCATCGACAGGGCCATCACGTCTGTCTCGCTTCGGCCACTCTCAACGTGAAGAAGGTTGTTCTGGTATATGCACGCGAACTACTTGGTAGCCAGCAGAATCCTACCCCACTTTTTGCGGATCTGTTCTGGGTCGCGCTTTTCGGCGCCGTCGGGTTTGAACTCGCCGTATGCCATCATGACACGCCTCCAAAAGCTCCCCTCGGTCTGATCGATGCCCACTATGGGGTCCGATGTGATGGCATCCCACGCCCTCGCCACGGAAATTGACTCCGCTTTGGTGTAGAGCTTGCCCCGTTTGGAGCCAGAGCCACCGCTACCGCCGACGCCACTGCCCTCGCCACCGCCACTGCCGACGCCGCTGCCCGAGCCGCCACTGACGCTGCCCGAACCACGGCTGACGCCCCTACTGCCACCGCCAGAGCCTCGGGTAGGAACGGGTGTTTCAACCCGTGCTGCCGGTGTATCCGGGACGCCGGAAGTGAGCAGACCCATCATAGTATCCAGTGCGTCTTGATCTGCTTCGGTGAAAGGAGATTGGCTGGATTGGAAAGGGGACTCCGGACGCGGCTGGTTAAGCGCGTCGAGGTTGGGTCTGTAATCTCCAAATGCGGAGCGACTCAGATTCCGCTGAAAAGGTGGGGGCGTTGGAGAAGACCTCCACGACTGAGATGGAGGAAGGTTTGGACTCGATGCCCACGGCGGGGGAGCTTGACTCCAAATCCACGGCTGGGACGGAGCCCCGCCATATCCCGACGGCTGAGAAGGATAGCCGCTATATCCTGATGGCTGTGAAGGATTGCCGCCATAGCCTGATTCCTGCGAGCCGGGTGATTCATCGTCTCCACTGTGCATTTTTAGAGAGTGAAAGTGTAGATATTGTGTGAAAATGGTGAAAAATAGGTGGTGGAGAGTGGTATTTATAGAGGTAATTAAAAAAAAAATTGCACCGAGAACGGTCGGCGCGCCTATCCCCGGGGACTATGGCCGGCGCGCCTATAGGCGTTGCGAAAGGACGCCCGGCGCGTCCTCGCCCTCCTTTCGCCTGATGCTCGTCCGCCGCCTACCGCCCCACTGTTCCTCGTCCGCCCCGGGTGCGGACGTCGCCTGCACTATAGACCGCCCTGGGACCGCCCCAGCCAGGGCTATAGGCACGGCGGTCCCACAGTGGATACTCTTAGTTTACACTTTACTTAAGAGTGAACTTCATAATTAGTCCATTAAAAAATATGAGATTTTGACCTTTTGGATTCCTAAAGTATAAAAAATCATGTTTTTGGGATTTGGATAAATAATTGTGTGTACCATATCTGACTGATTATTTTGCTCCTGAGACTGTAGATGATGTATATTCATTTTGTTCATTTACAGAATCATTTTCTGACGTGTAAATCATTTTCTGACGCAATCATAATTTAATTCATTTAAGTACCTAACAACTAATGACACTTAGACTTATGAGTACATGACAAAATGCTTTCATATTTAATACTCTCCCTTTCCATGATAGATATCACATTTCCTTTTTAGTTTATTTAATAAAAGAAGTAATATTTCCTTTTTTTAGAAAAGATTTCCTCTCACCTTAATATAAATATACTATTTTCTTTTTACACTTAACACACAAAATAACATCTGCTACAATTTCATATTATTACCCAAATATGTCATCTATTATTAGACAGAGGTACTCTATAGTTCAGTAATGATAAAATAGGATAATTTTGTCATTTTGAATAACTTCTAAAAATAAAAGATTTATCATAATTAGTTTTTGTTTTACATATTTTCAATTTAAAAAAGAAAAAATATTAAAGTTCATTTCCTGTTCAAATATCTTTCTTCAAATTTTAAGGAGTGACTAACTATTACGGTTAATTATGGACGTCAGTTTTAATTATGAATATGAATAAAATGAAAAATAATATATATCATTATTTCCACATACCACAATTAATAAATCTTAAAAAGTATACTCTCCATCTCACTATAAGTGGTTCATATTTTTTTGGACGATCCACCTAAATTGAGTTGTTTTCCTTTTTATCACAAAAATACATATTTTCTCTTGTTTTACTTTTTCTATATTTCTCTCATACTTTATTCTCTCACTACTTAACTCTCTAAACATTAACTTTTTAAATCTAATGTCCAAAGCCTCAATTATAACTGAAATATATATCATGATACATCCTTTAACATAAAATAAAAATTGAATTGAAATCACAAAAATAATATAATATGCAATGAATAAAAAGAAATCAGATATCTGACATTAAAAAAACATATAGAACACGAAAAATATTAAGAAAATAAAAGGTATTCATTCATTCATGGATAAACACGAAAAATAATACAATGTGTTGATAGGTTTATAAAAAATACTACTAAAAATAAATAAAAGGTCCACAATTATTTATAATAAATAAGAAAACAAACTCTCAACATAAAAGAACATAAAATACGTATGTAACAAATTATAAATAATTTTATTAGAAATAAATGTAAGGCATTTAAATTTATAAGAAAGATACCTGAACAGAGAAAAAAAAAGTTATTTCTTCACTGCCGATTCACCATATGTTTGTTAATTATCATAAGAGGTAAATATCATGTAAAACAAAAAATAAATTAGATTAGGTAAACCTTATATTTGAAGAAGTTATTTAAAATAATGAAATTATTCCAATTTTATATGTATAATTGAACCGTATTCATTTTGGGTTATTTCAAAATAGTTAACTTATTTTTATTTTTAGCAAAAATTTTATTCATTTTTATTTTTAGCAAAAATTTTATTCTTTTTTATTTTATTTTCTCCTTTTTTTCTCATACTTTATATTCTTTCTCCACTTTAATATTTAAACATCAATATTTTAAATATTGTACTCAAAAGAAAACACCATAATTAATTTGGATTGAAAGGAGCCTCAAATATAAAAGCAAGTTATCTTTGTCATACACAAGGTACTATATGGTTTTGATCTATGCAAAACTATATCTTAATATAAAAGCGTAGAACAAAATCATACGGATAGCATGTTTAGGTCATTGTTAGTGTATGTTCAGGTCATTTTAATAATGAATGGCCTAAAATGAACTAAAATTGACATGAAACTCAAATTTTATAAAACGACCTAAAACTGATTAATAATGAACTTCCGTTGTTTTGGTCAATTATTGATCATTAGATCACCTAATCCTAGGACCAAGATTTGGGCTGCATTTTTGGATTTATATACATTCTTGTTTTGATAATCTCTCCGGTACTATTAGTGGGTTAAAAATGAAATAATGATTGAAAAATTAGTATAATGATGAAAAAACATTAATTAACTCCAATACAGAATGAGAGAAGATGAGACAGGCAAAGTGACTTAAAAGTCATCCATGACCTAAGCGCATCTACAATGGATGCCCTAGTGTCCGCTCTAGTGGGCGCCCTAGTGGTTGCCACATCAGCATTTCTTAGTCCACTCCATCTTTATGCAATGGATTCACCCTAGTGTCTGCTCTATCAATTATCTATTTTTCATTTCAATTTTAATATTGTTTTTTTATGTTTACACATCATAAATAGCCAAATTAGATATTAAATTAAGAGCATTCACAATGGATATCCTAGTGGGCACCCACTGCCACATCAGCATTTCTTAGTTCGCCCCTTTCTGCAATGGTTTTGCCCTAGTGTCCGCCCTATCAATTATCCATTTTTTATTTCAATTTTTATTTTATTTTTTATGTTTACACATTATAAATAGCAGAATTAGATATTAAATTAAAAAACTAGCAAAACATACATTACTTAATTAAAAAAAATTACTATGGAAATACTTAAAAAAGGTACAATTTCAACGACCCCTACGTGCCCAAACTTCTTCAACCATGTTGTTCATGAGTTGAAGATATGCTTCCCGGTTGTGCATGTTCTCCCCTGCTTGTAATCTCTCATTGACTCTAAAGGGTAAACCACGAATGACCGGCGGGGTTACACATCGTCGAAACAATCATCAGCTCTTGGACCTTCATCGTGAATAATCATGTTCTGCAAGATGATGCATGCTTACATGATATTGGCGATATGAAGCCTGTACCAGGAACGAGCCGGGCATTTCACTATTGCCCAATGCGCTTGAAGCACACCGAATCCTCGCTCTACGTCCTTCCGTGCAGACCCTTACCGCTGTGCAAAAAGGCTCTCTTCAGATCCGTTGGGCAGGAGATCGTCTTCAAGAAAACTGGCCATGTCGGGTATATGCCATCGGCTAAGTAGTACCCCATATGATGCTGTCGTCCGTTGGCAGTGAACTCGATAACCAGATCGTTGCCATTGCATTGCTCAGTGAAAAGACTCAACGTGTTCATATCGTTGTTTGACCTCGCCACGCCAAAGTGAGCATGTCAAATCCAAAGACGGCGGTCAACGATGGCTTCAAGGATCATCGTCGGGTTGGTACCCTTATACCCACTAGTGAATTGGCCTCTCCACGCTGCCGGATAATTCTTCCACTCCCAGTGCATACAATCAATACTCCCTAACATTCTAGGAAATCCGTGCACCCTATCGTGCATTCTCATCAGGAACTGACAATCTTCGGCACTCGGCTTGCACAAATATGTGGTGCCGAAGGCGTCAACCACGCCCTCACAAAATTTTACCACACTCCCGGCCAGTTGTATCCCCGACGTAAAGATACTCGTCGAGCATGTCCGTCGTGGTGCCGTAGACCAACTGACGATGCACAACCGTGCACTTCGTTAGCAGGGATAGAACGATTCTATTGGCCGCATTTTGCAGCTGCTGGAAGTACTCGTCGCGCGCCTCCATCGCCTGAACAATGCAGAGAAACAGTTCTCGCCACATCCTAAACCGTCGGCAAAAAACCGTTGGCCCCCACCGTGGTTCATCGGTGAAGTAGTCTTCGAACAGACGTTGATGAGCTAGGCCATGCTCTCGGTGGACGGATGTCCGGTGGTGGATGGGCCACTGGACCTGCTCTTCGGCCAGCTCTTGCTCCTGTATTGCACGAATAACTCCGAGAATCTGGTCTCCTAAAGCAAACATTACGCGTTCCATAGCCCGATTTATATCATCTCCTAGAAACATTTCGGAAAATTGAGTGAAAGAGAGATCTTTGATTGAGAGATGTTGTGTGAGAATTGTGTGAGAGTTGTGTGAAATGAGTTGAAATTTAGGTATATTTGTAGAGAGAAAATAAAAAAAATAAAATAAAAAATAAAAAATGCGTCGCTTGTCCTCGTCCACGATCGTTCGTGCCCCTGCAATGGGAGGATGAGGGATCTGGCGACGCGTCAGGCGCCAGACCCAGATGACCGAACTTTCGGTCGTCTCACTCATCTGCCTGCAATAGGCGGATGATCACAGATGAGGACGAGCTACGTCGATCGGGCGGACGATCGGGCATTCATTGTGGATGCTCTAAGAAGTAAAATAATTAGTTCAGTCACCTCTAACGTGATTTTCCTAATAGAAATTTCTAAATGTAATTTTGCTACTTGTTAATCTTTATTCATAATAAATTATTATATGTTGTTGATTACTCCATCCGTCCCAAGGAAGATGACACATTCTGTGGATGACATGAGATTTTATATTACTTTATTTTGTGTGTTAAGTGGAGAAAGTAAAGTAAGAGAGTGAGAATAAAGTAGAGATAAAGGTGCCACTATTTTTAGTAATGAGTCATCTTAGTTGAAACAAACCAAAAAGAAAAGTGGGTCATCTTCAATGGAACAGAGGGAATAATAGCTATTAAGGTCATATGTCAATTTTTTTTTCAGTTTATATGGTAACAATTCCATACTCCATTTGTCCTATAAAAATATGTATACTTTTTATTTCCGTCGGTCATATAAAAACATGAGCATTTACATTTATGAAAAGTTGTCCCCAACTCATTACTCATATATGACAACTTATACCACTATGAGCCACCATTAGAGCTCATTAAATACTAATAATAATGTGGGTTTTACCAATTTTATCTTAATTCCCTTCCATTGCCCATATTTTTATGGGATGGAGGGAGTATGATAAAAGGGCTGAACTAAATCTGAAAAGAAAAATTGCAGACAAAAATGGACAATAATGGCCGCCGCTTGGTGTTTATGAAGAAGATGATTCCATTCTTAAAAAACACCTATAAAAAGGAATCTGAAAAACTGTGTCAATTTATTTATTTATTCAAAATATAATTCAAAAAGTTCTCAAAAATTTTGTTTGTTGATTTATTGCTTAAAAATAATAGTGCAACTTATTAATATTTTGATTAACTGATGGTACAACAGATGAAATACATGATTGGTATCACAAATTGCATATTCATTTTCCTTCCAAATTCATAACCTATTTTTAATAAATTGTAGTACTCCAACTATATTAACAAATTATATATCGATCAACAAATTTAATGTTTTGAGTTTAATGCATTTATATAATTGTTGTGCTTATGATTTTTAATAATTCAATATTTTTTATGTACTTTTTTCGTTCTATAAAAATAGACAATTTTAAAATGATACGAGTTTTAACGTGCAATTTATAAAGTAAACGAGAGATCAAAACACCATGATTAAAATATTATATGTAAAAGATGAATAAAAATAAAAAGAGTATTTACCTTGCTGAAACGAATAAAAATGAAAATATTTCCTGGTTTTATGGAACCAAAGAAATATATATATTACTCCATTTGTCCCACTCAAGATGGTCACATTCTTGAGTGATACAAGATTTTAGGAAGTTTTGTTAGGTGGAATAAAGTAGAGAGAAAAAAGGTAGTTGAATATTTTAATAATGAGAAAGTAGAGAGAATGTTATTTCTAAAATTGGAAAGTGGTCATCTTGATTGGGATAAACAAAAAAGGAAAGATGGTTATCTTGAATATAGGACAGAGGGAGTAATCACTTTAAGAAAGAAAATGATTAAAATACCGTTAGTAAAGGATGGACAAAAATAAAAAGAGTATTTACTTTGCTGAAATGAATAAAAATGAAAATAATATCTGTTTTTATGGAATGAAAGAAATATATATAGTACTCCCTCTGTCCCATTGAAGATGACTCACTTTTTTTTGTCCCAATCAAGATGACCCATTGCTAAAAATGTAATCACTTTTTTCTCTATTTTATTCTCTCTCTTTTCCTTTAATCTCTCCACTTCACACATAAAATAAAGTTGCATAAATTCTCGTGCCGCACAAGGAATGGGTCATCTTGCCTGGGACGAAGGGAATAGTTACTATAAGACAAATATGGTCAGCCCCTACTAGGATATTTTTCAAATGCTCATATTTTTAGGAGACGGAAGAAATAATAAAATGGAGAGCGCCCTCCATCACAAAAGTGTTTTGTTGTGAAATACTAATGTCCAAATAGCCCGTATAATTTATAGTGTTAAGATGGAGTATAGAAAAATGTTGCCATAAATGAATATGGACTATTATATGGGGCGGACGAAAAAGGAAATATGACCTATTTCTATGAGACTATTAACTATACTTGTCTGGATCTGAATCAATAAATGACCAGTTAAACGACACTGGTATCATAATAATCCGTATAATCTGTAGTCTTGATACAAATTTTAAAAATGAAAAGGTAAAACCTTTACCTGATATCGTGCTGCAAAACCAGAGAAGCACGTGATGAAATTTTACAGAGTTGCAAAATTATTTAAATGAGTATTTGTTACAGGTCAAATATATATACAGCCTGTTAATATTAATGAACAACTACAAAAACCATGTGATATCAAACCTTGGATACGGTATCTATTGTTTCTTTCTAGTAGGCTTGCATAAATATTGTTTCTACTAGGAATGCAAATAGTTTTCATGGTTTGAATACAGATATTCCGAAATCGTCTTTGACGGAATTAGATTAATCCTGCTCAATTGAGTTTACAGATTAAGACCAAATATTTTTTGAGCCGAAAATCTCTTAGCGAACGTGGTTTAAATCCAAGATCTCAAGGTTACTGTAGCTTCGCACTACCAACTGCGCATAAAGTAGTGGATGGAAATGCAATATTTTATTATTAGATGAGTTGCTAAATGAGATTTTAGGATAAGTGTTGAATCATAAATTGGAGACGTTATTTGATCGTTACACTAACTAAGCGTCATAATTCCCATTTTAGTGCAATGGAATATGAGCAAGGTGGGCCATGTGGGACCATGAAGTTATCATTATCTATAGGATTGCAGAGCTCAATCTTTGTATTTTCAAAAACACCTACACAAATATTTTTTCGGAAGGACTTACACCAATTATTGTTTTCTAGATTTATAATCGCTCTGGGTAACTTTTTATACTCTTTTCATTTACTCCATTCGTTCAGCAATAATGAAAATGTTTATTTTAAGCATGCAAATTTAAGAAAAATTTATTTTAGTAAATTAAGTAAAGGAAAAATAAAATAGGAAATGAAAAATACAGAAAGACGAAGAGAGAATAAATTAAGAGAGAGTAAAGTAAGTGAAAAGAAATGTGTTGTCTTTTACTAAAAAGGAAAATAACTCTACTATTATGAAATATACACAAATGACAAAATAACTTCATTAGTATAGAACTAAGGGAGGAGTACTATAAATGAGATATTTAATTTTCTTGGCAATAAATTTATGAATATGATATTTAAAAAGTTAAGTTGAAATAGAATAAAGTAAAAAATAAAATAATGAAAAAAACAAATAAGAGGAAGTAAAGATATTATTTTTTTAAAAAAAAGGAAATAACTTAATTTATGTGAGAAGTATAAAAAAAATACAAATCATTCATGATGGGACCGAGGAAGATATTTTTAAAACCGAAACCATTCTCATATTAGTGTGATTTTTAACATTCGAAATAATGTCATTAAACTTTATCAAATACCACTCCTTCCGTCCCCATTAAAAACACATTTTTGCTACAGACATGGATTTTATATATTTTTTTACTTTATAAAGAAAATGAATAAAAAAAATAAGTGAATGCAAGTCTTATTTTTATATAATACTACCTCTTTTTGTAAATTAAACCAATTCTATATATGGAAAGTTTTAAACAACATATTAACCACATATTATTTTGTAATATAAATCCGTCAATTTACTTACATTACTTTCACCATATTCCTCCGTCTTTTACTTTACTAATTACACATTTAAACATGTGCCATTTATAATTTGTCCATTTTTCATTGACAAAGGTAGTACAAAATTTTTACTATAATATGAATGTAATAATTTAATTGGATACAAGATCTACTTATTGAAAACTAAAAATTGGATATTTTGTTTCAAATAACCTTGAAATAGCAAAACCTGTTTAATTTGGTGCAAAGGACTAATATCTTTTAGTAATTTTACTGATACTTAATGTGTAAGATGGATTAGTTTAACATTCGAACCTCAAATGTGTAATTACTTTACGAATGTCAGAAAAAGTGCTGTGTTCCATGTTGATTGATTTTTATTACATGACATTTAAGGAATTTGATATTAATTGAGTTAAGTAGAGAGATTAGAGTAAGATATGTGATAAAAAAAGAGATAAAAGAAATAATAAAATAAATGAAATTAGATAGTTTTGTTATTAGCTTAAAAAGAAAATCAATCGCTTCCACTTGAACAATCAAATAGAGAAATGAATCAGCTCCGATTAGACAAAGGGAATATTTCAGGGTTAAGGGATGATTTGCAGCGCTTAACAAAGTGCAGCGGCCCGCTGGAAAAATGCGGCGCATAGAATTGCCCTATTCTCTCTCCAACACTTACCATACTAGAAGACTGATTTACCATATAAAAGGAATTCGACCCTGAGGCTATAAATACCCCCTCAAGATTTATCAACGGAACCTATTACCAATTATTTTCTAGAGCATAATATTTGAGAGTTTCTTCCACTGTTCATCAAGATCCAAGGCGTTTGAAGTAAGGATTCAAGAGAAGATCGAGACTACAAGATCCAACCTTTGGGCTCTATTGCTTTAGTTTTAATGTTTTCTATGTTTTCCCTACAAACTACTCCCTCCTTCCGGCATTAGGAGTCTCATTTATAGGCGGCACGAGTTTTAAGAAATGTTAAGAAAAGTGAGTGGAAAAAGTTAGTGGAATAGGGGTCCCACATGTATATATTAGTTTTAAATGAAATGTGAGTGGAATGAGTTAGTGGAAGGTGAGACCCTATTACCCTTTATGGTAAAAGTGAACCGGAACTCCTATTCGCGGACGGACTAAAATGGAAAAAGGGACTCCTATTCGCGGACAGAGGGAGTATGTCTTTAGATTATTCCATCATGTGTAACAAATTCATAGAATTCTAGGGATGTGTTAGTAACGACTTTGGTTTATATAGTTCCTATTTATTTAATATACGTTTTGTTCATTACTTCGCTTCTATTCTAAGTGTTGGATAATTGCTTCAAGTTTGAGTGACACATTCAATGGTGATCTATTGATTTGCAACATAATCGTGAGAGAAGGTTTGTGAGTTAGAAGAGCTTAGTTTAGCTTCCCTTAAAACGACATTGTTAATTGAGAGCGAGAACATTTCGAGTCTTAGGAGCTTTTAGAAGTTACCAATCCAGGATTGACACCCCTAGTGTTTGTAATCTACTTTGTGCCGCATGGAAAATATTTATGTGACTCGTTCTAATGAAGTATGGACTGTGCTAGGGTGTTGTAGTTGGAACTTGTATAACCATAACTATGAAAGCACATCTCGATTAAAAAAAAAAAACTATGAAAGCACATCCCTGGAATTCCCTTATCTCATTTGGTTTATCTCTGTGTTTTATTTGCAATTGTTTACTTGCTTTCATTGTTGTTACAATTTTATTTCAAAAACCTAAAAAACCTTTGTTTCTCCAAACAGTAGAAAAAGCTTGGTAAAAGATAGATAGTGTGTGATCGTTTTCTCTATGTTCGATATCTGATACTGACCTTTAGTTATACTATATGTACTCTGTGTATTTGTAAGTTTATTTAATATTAATAAAAACTGCATCGACTCAATTCGATGGAAATTAAACTCAATTAAGCACCATTATTTCTTCTCAATTCCCATTATGTGCATTTTAATGCAAACCATTTAACCACCGTCATTTTCCATCCAATTCAATTAAATAGCAATTTAATTACAAGGAATTTCCGACCGTGTATATAAATATACTTCACTCCTCCACAATCTCTCCAAAAATATTCCAGCAATATCAAAGAAAAGGGCTTAGCTTTGGGTTAGTTCACGGGGATGGCTGCACGGCGGATCTCAGCCATGAGACGGTGGCTGCGGCGGCGCTGTAGACAACAGTAGGAGGTGGCAGGGGAGGGGCTGCTCGTTTCACGACCGCCCTACTAGGGTATAATAAATGCGGTGATCGCAACTTAAACAGACTTAAATATAACAAGGAAAATAGGCTAGGGTTTCATAAAAAAGGTTTGACCAACATATTAAATGAGTAATTAAGTATAAAACAAGATGAAGACTCGGGTTTAAATAATGAGTTGGGCCGGAAATTAATATTCAAGGAAAAGATTAAGAGTTTGACATTATCCAACAAGACTTTAAAAATCCAATAACCGAACAAATTCAAGTTCAAGCCCAATAGCTAATAAGTAAAAGAAATATCGCAGCGGAAACGACCAAGAGAAAGAGTGAAGTCATGTGTGAAGACACGACGACACTCGGAGTTTCAAGACAATACTATCAATTTGTTTAGTTTGCTCAACACCGCCAACCGCTCGTCGCCGCTCAACCTGCACATAAGGAGAACACATGCAGGGCTGAGTACTTATAAAAATACTCAGTTGACTTATGCCGAAAACATTTTTCATAAAAAAATTGTTATTTATCATGCCATACGTAAGTAACCATCGGGGTTTAGCTTTAGAAAGGCCCGAGGCACTCAACATCATTTCCCATTGTAAAAGTCGACTGATCAGTCATTTTCCCATAGACGTTAGTCATATCTGCCAATACATGACAAGGAATGCGGCCGCAAACCAGGTCACTAGACCGGCCAGCCCGTACGCTAGCACACGATCTACCATAGATGTACACTAATCCAAGTAGGGTTTGCGGCCCTACGAGGATCCGAATTCGATTTAAATAATAGTGGCAAAAGCCACATCAGATAGGCACGTTAAAACAAATCACGACATGATAAACACAGTGATTTCCATTGATAAAGTAATTAGGACATGGTCCGTAGTTAAAAGAAAGCCCACCTCGACCATTTAGACCTTAAGTACTTCTTTCCCTTTGTTATCACGCTCCGTGCAAGAGTTATCACCTTTGATAATAACATGTATCACCAATTAGTCACAAACATTGACTCATAATTATGCATGTCCCCACATTTTTCCTTTATCCCCATCGACAAAAGGAAACACACCATAGCATACATCCTTGAATAACACATCACTTCATCATAGAGTGGTTCTTAAGCATTTATATAAATCATGTATATCATTTCACATAACAACATAGTTGCTTTTGTAAAGATAGAAATCTGACAGCACTGCGACATCATTTTGTAAAAATCATTAAACATTCACACGACTTCCGTTGTGGCTAAAATTTTACCACACTGCAGTAGACTCATCAAATAACTTCCAGTTTAAAAATCACGTCAAAATAACCTTTTTAGGTCGGTCGAATTGAAAGCGTAACCTACTGGCCGGGAAAATATTTTCGGGAAGAACTGCGCAGTTAACTTCAAAAATTCACCAAAAATTCATCTTTCGTCCAAATAGGTTGAAATTAATACACAACACAGAAGACATCATGGAATTTACTCAAAAAAAGAATCGGACAAAAAGGAGTTCATTTGGTCAGTTACTGTCCGAACTCACAGTTTTTCATGTTTCAAAATTTTAATTAGGGTTCTATCCCCATTCATTCAAACACAACCTTTTCATGCTTCTAACACGCACATATGCTTAAAAGAGCCTTCACACTCATGGTTGCATATAATCACACATCATTCACCAATGATTTATTTAGACTTCACGAAATTGCATTCAAAATGCATACACACATATAAACACAAGTTTCCCCATCGATTAAACCCTTAGATTTGAAATCCCTACACTCACTAGATCAGCGGCGGATCTAGGTGGGGTCGGATGGGGTCAGCCGACCCCACCGCCGGCTCCGGATAGTTGCCAGGAAACGCCCTGCATCGGCCGCCGAACCCACCATCTCTACACCTTCGCCCCCATTCCTCAACATCAATCTGTCAACGGCGCCTAATTGCTATTGCAGAGAAGAACAAAGGGTTTAGTTTTCTATTGATTGGGCCTAAAATATTGAGCCTTCTTTTGATATAAATTAATTAAAGCCCAATTCATTTTACCTAATATTTTGATAGAAGTGCCTAACATTAAATCAAGTCTTATAATAGTTGAAGTTAACGAAAACTTTAATACGGATTCTAAGATTTAATAGAAGTTCCTAATATTGATGATCTTTTACTTTTTCTATAAGAAGACTACTAGTATTATTTTTCTTTTTCAACTTTGCTGTACTAATCAATAGTTGGTATATTTCCATGTTTTTTAATATTTAATCATTTTTATAATATGAATACTTACTGAAGCAAACTATCATACACAATATAGTGCTATTTAATTTTTACTAATATTCTCTATAAAAATAGTAATTATTTAAGTATTATACTATTAGTTGTCTCGTTCGCTTCGACCCCACGAGTATCAATTCCTAAATCCGCCATTGCACTAGATGCATGAGGGAAACAAAAGAAAAGTTGGGATAGAGAGGATGAAGAATAGAGGTTTGATTGTACCTTCTTTGATTAAAACGATAGGTAGAACAAATATAAATCCCGATTCTTCAACAACTCTTGGCAAGAATGGAAGAGTGGAGTAGAAGAACAAGTGGAGAGGATTGGAGAGGGGAGATGGGCGTGTGGAGGGAGAGAGAGACGTGAGTTTTGGGGGCTAGGTTTAGGTTTTGGGTTTAGTCCTCCCTTCCTATTTATAGGATTAGAATAGACTCTCAAATAATTAGGAAGATTTGGAGAATTAATTGCATGAATATTTAAAAGAGATTAGGGGAGATTTGGGGGAGGGAATTAACGTGAATTTGGGGAGGAGTAAGGTGAGATTTTCGAAAATCATGGCTAATTAATTTGCCTATGATTTTATTTGGTATTTCACGGAGTAGAATAAAATAATACGGAGCAGAAAAATTAATAACAAATCCTTCCACAATATGGAAATAGGCGTGTGATTTTAGCCCCTCCCACAAGGAAAATTTTCAAAATCTCTAATGGAATAAAGTAGGCAAGATTGGCTAAAATATTTATTATTTATTCATGAAAAGAAATAAGTAAGGAATTAATTATATAATAATTAATTCATCCTCTCCCAAAAATTAGGAGATTTCGAAAATCTCCATGGACAAGTCAGAGGGGTCGAAATTTCCATGGAGGAAATAAAGAATAATTGGCTTTGGATTTAATTTGGATAATTATCCCAAGCAATTAATTAAATCCAGGAAAAATAGAATTCCTCTCCAACAATTCATAGTGGTCGAAAATTCTAAATAAAAAGGCAAGATGAAAATTGATGATTCTATTTAAATCTCACTCCCAGAAATAAAATATAATTTACGGCAATATATTTCATTCTGCATCAATTAATTAAGGCCACGTCATCAATCAACGAATTTGACTCGGTCAAATCAAAATTAGGTCACCGACGCAAATACATAACAATTCGTCATTTAATTGCGGCAATCAAAGTAATTAATGCAAACGTCTTAGGGTTCGAAAAGTGGGGCGTTACATCCTACCACTCTTAAAAAAAAATTTCGTCCCGAAATTTGGTACTCTCTTGGGAAGAGTTCTGGGTACGGTTCCATCATCTTGTCCTCAAGCTCCCACGTGGCTTTTTCGTGCCCGTGGTTTCGCCAAAGTACCTTCACGTAAGCAACCAGTTTATTTCTTACGTTCTGGACCTTTCGGTCTAAAGTCATTTGGGGTCTCTCCTCGTAGCTCAAGTCCGGGTTCAACGCGACTTCTTTGTAGTGAAACACGTGCTTTGGGTCAAACACGTATTTTCGCAACTGCGACACATGAAAGACGTTGTGCACGTTTCCAAGGCTTGGAGGTAGCGCCAGTCGGTATGGTGCCTTGGACACAGGCGCCGACCCTGGCTCTAGGTCGATTGTGAACTCCAGTTGTCGATCTGGCGGTGGTCCAGACAAAGTTTTGGGGAAAACATCGGGAAATTCTCGTACAACGGCAACATCTTCCACTTTCCTTTCTCCTACCTCCTCTCCTTGTAGATAGGCAAGATAGGCGGGACGCCCCTTTCTTACCATCGTACTAGCTTGGAGCGCGGAGATGATAGATGTTCGCCGGTTCATCGAGATTCCATAGTATATGGTGGGTAACTTCCCCGGGGCTTGCAGAGATAATTGTCTCTCCTTGCAACTAATCGTCGCAAAAATTCGTGGTTAACAAAACCATTCCTAGAATTAGGTCGATATCCCCCATCGCCATAACTTGCAAATTGTGAGTGACTAACTTAAGTTCTCCCAAGAAAATTTCTATTAACTCTCCATGTTTTGTCTTCCAACTCCCACATAATTTTCTAATATTCATGGTATTATCATACATTTCTTTTCTCGACCGTCTCGTCGTCCCGTGGCTCTTTCTCGTCACCTTTCATATGTTCTCTCTTGTTGACGATATTTATTTTGTGCAATAAACTCTGTGAAGGCATTAAATACATCTTAAATACATCTTCTCATATTCTTTACTCGCTTATCGTTCGATCGATCATTCACTCATATATGTATCTCGTCGGTTATGTAGACGCTTCTAGTTGGTGTGTCATTTTTTTAGCATGTC
The DNA here is from genome assembly GCF_004379255.2 of Salvia splendens. NCBI lineage: Eukaryota > Viridiplantae > Streptophyta > Magnoliopsida > Lamiales > Lamiaceae > Salvia > Salvia splendens. The sequence goes on from NC_056052.1 coordinate 13,135,215, forward strand.
TGACTATAGAAACTTATCCCTTGTGTATATCCGAGTCGACTACTGCATTTCCCTACCGTCTAGCATCAAGGATTCGAAATTTGACCCAACAGTCTTACTTGGATATGAACGGATTTCAAATTGTTGCAACATTGCTAAGGATGTCTTTAGTCGGGGAGGCTCCAAAATTAATAAAGGAAACAAGAACAACAATGCAAGGATTGAGTTCCATTGGACTCAACCCGTCCATTCTAAGAATTAAATGGTTTAGATGTATCAAATAAAACCCATAGAGATTTGAGAATTTACTTCTGATTAGAGTTCGGAAGAACATGAGATAGGTCATGGAAACAGGATGAAACTGCAAAAATTCTCAAATTCCATAGCCGACTGCTAGATCACAATTTGCAAAAATTCCGGACAGCAATGAACGATATCGTTCAAATATGTCAAGGCCTAAAATAATCAGTCGCGGCAGGATTTAGATACATAGACAAATATAATGAAGTAGTACAAATGATGGTTCAACAACATCATGTTATTGGAAAAAGATGAAATCACATCAATGGGTTCGCGGGTTTGTTAAAGACAACTCAAAGTGAATGGAACTTTTCAGAAATTTAACATGATCAACCCGTTAAGGAAGAAGAGAACATGATAGCCTTAACTTGGTGTTGCAGAAAGAAAAAAAATCATTGAGTATGAAGCAATATATGTAGTGAAACCGAGCTAAAACAAATTTCACTTCTGCAAGAAAGAACTTGCCACATACATGGTTACAAAATAAAGAGGTGAGCTAATAGTTCCAAGAAGAATATTCCATCCTTTGAAGAAAACATGTCTGGAGGTGTGGTCATACTGAAGGTCATAAATATTGTCATCCTTAGGAATGAAGTTCAATAAGGTCAAAATATTGTCCTCATGAATGATGAATCAGAGGAGACTACTCAATCAAGCTATCCAACGTTACAAAGGAAAACACAAACTTTCGAGACAAGTGAGTCATGACTCGATATAGGGAAAAAATAATGGACATTACTTGCAAATTGGGAGTCAACCAAGGTGTTTAAATAGACAAGGGCTCACGTTTATTCAAAACGTCCCGAAAAGAACTTAGAATCCAAGTAAGTACTGTTGATTTAAAAAATCGTTCATTCTAGCTACGAGGGTCGCACTCCCTCGCACATTTTTCACTAGCCTGAACATGGTAACATCGTTCTATGAAATCGTGGATTCCGAGTTGAGATTTATCGTATCATTGAAATTAATAACATTTTTTGATGGTCGCATCTTCAAAGTCTTCTTGCCATGCTACGTAGTTTTCAAAATGCATTGCCGTTGTAAACGTGGTCTTAAGGTGTCGTAAACGTCGTCGTATTTGTGTCGCATCGCCACTTTGGCGTGGTATACAAGACTGCATAGTTTTATTAGATCTTAGGCATGATCTCGCCATTGTGAGGATACACCAAAGTTCGAAATATATACTTTCGTTGGTTTTATCACTCAGGAAAGTGATATTGCAGTTGTCAACTTACAACTAAGTTCTAGCACGTTCAAACTGACCTATCTCTTAGGCACTCTTTAATTTCAAGCATAGCTTGATGCCTCGTACTTTAACGTATATCTGATCATTACCTAACTCAAGCTTCATATGGCTCCTACGTTTGCAACAAGGTTCAAAAGTTCCACATTTCACTTTAATAGTGGTTCTATACGATACCTCGTACTTCATCGGTCATGAATTTTCACCACATAAACGTCATACATATATTGCACAATCAACACATTTATTCGTATGAATCATTTGGTGTTCCATAACATAACAAACATCGTACATTGATATATGTGAATAGCAACACTCAGTCAATCAATCATCCATGGAATAACATTTCATAAATCATGCAGTTCATGCTCATCTGTATCACAATCACAACTCGCAACTACACGCATATCATGCTTTGCATTTCACAGTTTCATAGTCATGAAATTTTAACCGCCTAAGCATAAAATTTTATCTTTCATGGAAGCAACATATATTTTCTTCAAGTAAAATTTGCAGTTTTGTGGACGTAATAGAAAATCTCAACATCAACCAATACAAGTTCATAATCATGCTTCGATATCCAGCACATTCAACGCCATCATGCCTCACTGTTAAACAAAAGCAATTGTATAATCTCATAGTGTCTCCCGGTTCATATCTTCACAACCTTTTCCAAAAGCCATAGTATTTACTTATTTCCCACATGGGTTGTTTCATAGTGGAATCAAGTAATCACACTCATACTTCACGTTTCACAATTCATGTAATTTCAATCATTTAGAATTTCATCTATCCAAACCCATAGAGGTCCAATCACATATTCGCTGATTTTTCCTTATCGGGGTGTGCACAACAGTATTCATCATTTTTGGCATAGTCGTATTAAGCAATTTCATATCCATGTATTTTCATCATCCCACACTTCCAAACAAACATTTTCAAGGACATCATATTATCTTCTATTTCCATCGAAATAATTTCATTTTCCACCAGAGGAATATCCCCATCACACTTTCCAATATTTCACAGGTTCAGATCAAACTTATTGAAATGCTTGTTATCTCATTCTTTGTGGTTGGGCGGAGACGAGTCGTGGTGTTGAGCCTTCGATGATTATCAATTTGTCAAATTACACATGAATAGACTTTGACTCAACAAGACTCTTGGGTCCAGAGCGGAAAGAACTGAGGCTCTGATACCAAACTGTCACGACAGCCCTACTAGGGTATAATAAATGTGGCGATCGCGACTTAAACAGACTTAAATATAACAAGGAAAATAGGCTAGGGTTTCATCAAAAAGGTTTGACCAACATATTAAATGAGTAATTAAGTATAAAACAAGATGAAGACTCGGGTTTAAATAATGAGTTGGGCAGGAAATTGATATTCAAGGAAAAGATTAAGAGTTTGACATTATCCAACAAGACTTTAAAAATCCAATAACCGAACAAATTCAAGTTCAAGCCCAATAGCTAATAAGTAAAAGAAATATTGCAGCGGAAACGACCAAGAGAAAGAGTGAAGTCATGTGTGAAGACACGACGACACTCGGAGTTTCAAGACAATACTATCAATTTGTTTAGTTTGCTCAACATCGCCAACCGCTCGTCGCCGCTCAACCTGCACATAAGGAGAACACATGCAGGGCTGAGTACTTATAAAAATACTCAGTGGACTTATGCCGAAAACATTTTTCATAAAAAAAATTGTTATTTATCATGCCATACGTAAGTAACCATCAGGGTTTAGCTTTAGAAAGGCCCGAGGCACTCAACATCATTTCCCATTGTAAAAGTCGACTGATCAGTCATTTTCCCATAGACGTTAGCCATATCTTCCAATACATGAAAATGAATGCGGCCGCAAACCAGGTCACTAGACCGGCAGAACTGCGCAGTTAATTTAAAAAATTCACCAAAAATTTATCTTTCGTCCAAATAGGTTGAAATTCATACACAACACAGAAGACACCATGGAGTTTACTCAGAAAAAAGAATCGGACAAAACAAAGTTCATTTGTTCACTTAAAAACGCGTCGGAACCTACTATCCGAACTCACAGTTTTTCATGTTTCAAAATTTTAATTAGGGTTCTATCCCCATTCATTCAAACACAACCTTTTCATGATTCTAACACGCACATATGCTTAAAAGAGCCTTCACACTCATGGTTGCATATAATCACACATCATTCACCAATGATTTATTTAGACTTCACCAAATTGCATTCAAAATGCATACACACATACAAGCACAAGTTTCCCCATCGATTAAACCCTTAGATTTGAAATCCCTACACTCACTAGATGCATGAGGGAAACAAAAGAAAAGTTGGGATGGAGAGGATGAAGAATAGAGGTTTGATTGTACCTTCTTTGATTAAAACGATCGGTAGAACAAATATAAATCCCGATTCTTCAACAACTCTTGGCAAGAATGGAAGAGTGAAGTAGAAGAACAAGTGGAGAGGATTGGAGAGGGGAGATGGGCGTGTGGAGGGAGAGAGAGACGTGAGTTTTGGGGGCTAGGTTTAGGTTTTGGGTTTAGTCTTCCCTTCCTATTTATAGGATTAGAATAGGCTCTCAAATAATTAGCAAGATTTGGAGAATTAATTGCATGAATATTTGAAAGAGATTAGGGGAGATTTGGGGGAGGGAATTAACGTGAATTTGGGGAGGAGTAAGGTGAGATTTTCAAAAATCATGGCTAATTAATTTGCCTATGATTTTATTTGGTATTTCACGGAGTAGAATAAAATAATACGGAGCAGAAAAATTAATAACAAATCCTTCCACAATATGGAAATAGGCGTGTGATTTTAGCCCCTCCCACAAGGAAAATTTTCAAAATCTCTAATGGAATAAAGTAGGCAAGATTGGCTAAAATATTTATTATTTATTCATGAAAAGAAATAAGTAAGGAATTAATTATATAATAATTAATTCATCCTCTCCCAAAAATTAGGAGATTTCGAAAATCTCCATGGACAAGTCAGAGGGGTCGAAATTTCCATGGAGGAAATAAAGAATAATTGGCTTTGGATTTAATTTGGATAATTATCCCAACCAATTAATTAAATCCAGGAAAAATAGAATTCCTCTCCAACAATTCATAGTGGTCGAAAATTCTAAATAAAAAGGCAAGATGAAAATTGATGATTCTATTTAATTCTCACTCCCCGAAATAAAATATAATTTACGGCAATATATTTCATTCCGCATCAATTAATTAAGGCCACGTCATCAATCAACGAATTTGACTCGGTCAAATTAAAATTAGGTCACCAACGCAAATACATAACAATTCGTCATTTAATTGGGGCAATCAAAGTAATTAATGCTAACGTCTTAGGGTTCGAAAAGTGGGGCGTTACAGCTCGTGCTCAGCAGAAGCTGCGATGGGTTTCGTTGGCAGCAGTTAGACGACGCAGTGTTACGGGAGCGACAGCAGCAGCAAGAACCCAACGGCTCGGGCAGCCAGCAAGACAAATGCAGCGGCGGTGCTGCTGCGTTGGAATGAGGAGGGAGCGCCAGCTACGGAGCTGCTGTGAGGCAGCTGCAGGACACGCTGTTTCCGACCAAGACGGCGGCGTTGGCTGACCTCAACGCAGACACGGCTTGATCGTGTTGGAGTATACGCAGCGGCGATGACCACTGCTCCGATCAGCAGCAGCAGCGATGTCACAGTGGGGGGGGGGGGGCTGCCGGCGCCGAGAAAAATAAAGGTTGAGAAGGATGGAGAGATGAGAGTTGTAGGATTTGCAAGAGACGTAGGAATAATTAGGAGAAAGCCAATTCCTTTCTCTTTTTAAAAATACACCGATTGTTTACGAAGGAGAAGAGTTTTTGGGCTGCAAATTAAGGGTTGGGCCAACAAGCTTTAACAATGAAATGGGCTAGAATTTATTTTAATAGTTGAGCTAGAGTTTTAAATAGTTGCGCTGCCTTTTTACTAATTAGGTGAGCAGTGTTGAAAGTGTTACGCACGAACCGAGGATGTGAACGGCCTTCGGCGTCACCAGTGACACCTTGGGCGGCTGCGAAATATCCAAAAGAGTGAAAGGACAATCTCCGCGAGTTGAGGGAAAAGTGAGAAATCTTAAGTTAAAGAAATTAAGCAAACGATGTGGGCTTCTATTTAAGATGTTATTATGGGCTTTCAGGTTAAATACGAAATTTTTATTTCAAGTGTGCTTTTACCGAAGATGATGCTATGTGTGCTCTTTTATATCCTACGCATTATTGAGTGGCGATTTATATTTCAAGTATATGTTAAAAAGTGAGTGACCTTAATATGTGTTGCTTTATTGTGCGAATTGTGAATCGCTCGGCTTTGCAGATATGATGTTTTCGATGCTCGGCTTTGTCGATATGATGTTATACGATGCCCGGTGTTGACCGATAAATATGAGTTATGTTTCAAACTCGTTTTATGAGGAAATGAGGATACAAATGTTGTGTCTGACCATATTTTGTTTTGAAAAATGTCTATCTGTTTGTCTAGCAAAGGGAGCGTCCCTACTAGACCAATTATGTTATAATCGAATTAGGGTTTAGGTGTGGTGAGCGTCCCTACACAGGCTAGTGTACACAACATATGTCGGGAGCCATCCTTTGAGTTGGCCGGTCTAGTGGACTGAAAATGTGGCCACATTTCCAGTTCATGTACTGTTCAGATGTGGCCTATGGGACCTATCTAAAGTGGTTGTTGTCATGTATGGTTAATCGAATTCGGGTCTCAGTGTGGGTAGCATCCCTACTTTGACTAGTATACATCAGAGACCATGAGTCATCAAGCAGGTTGGCCAGTTATTGTGACCGTGGGAGGTGGCCACCTTCTCGGCACCAGAAAGAACATATACGATAATTTCTAAACGCAAAGAAAGATCAATGGTTATGATTTATGAAATGTTCTAGTGTCCTCGAGGATTTTTAATAAAACCCCGAGCTCACTTAGTGATGGCTTGATATGACAGTTTTATGAAAATGTATTTGGCTTGTGTTCACTGAGTGTATGAAATACTCAGCTCTGCATATGTTTTAAAAAGGTGCAGGTTGAGTAGTGATGACGGTGGGTGGTGTTGAGCAGAGACAGAGTATGTTCTTTGATAAAATAATAATTGGATGCATCGTGTCTCCATACATGATATCATTCGCTTTTGAACGTTTCCGCTAAAATAATTTTCTTTCTATTAAGATCACATATTATTGATCGAGTTAATGTACTTGTAGAGATGATACTGTGATTTATTCAAGCTATTTCTATGATTTCGAGCTAAGTCCAATTATACAAATGTTTTCCCCCTTCTTCCCCGCTTCTTCAATTCCCCAATAGTCGTGATAAACCTAGGTTTCTATCCTAGAAAGGGCGGGCGTGATATTATTTAATATCCGTTTTGTTCATTGCTTACTTCGTTCGAAGTGTTTTATAACGCTTCATGTTTGAGTGACACATTTTATGATGATCTGTTGACTTGCAAAGTACTCGGGAAAGGATTTACATGCTAGAAGAGCTTAGTTGACGCTATAATTAATTCCCCTTAAAACAAAACTTTTAATTGAGAGTGAGAATAACATGAATCTATTGTGCTTTTGGGAGTTGCTAATCTAGAATTGACAGCCCTAGTGTGTGATCTACTTTGTGCCGAATGACAATATTTATGTGTCTCGTTCTAGTAAAGCATGAACTGTGCTAGAATGTTGTAGTTGGAATTTGTATAACCCATAACTGTGAAAGCACATTACTGGAATCCCCTTATCTCATCTATTTTATCTTTGTGTTTTATCACAATTGTTTACTTGCTTTATGTTTTATTTACTGTTTTTCACCATCCAAATCGTGCGAAACTAGATTCTTTACGCGTTCTAAAAGTAAACAAGATAGGGTGCAAACAGGTCGAGCAGATCTACCAAACCAACAGGCCAAGCAGAATCTAGACCTAATCACGTGTTGTCGGACGTGCTGTAAGAGTTGTTATCAAAACCTTGACCCACAATACTATTGACTAATATAGGGAAGTAAGGATCGATCCCACGAGGAAGAACGTGCTAAGGGTGTGTTCAAAACATTTTGGAAGGTTTTGGCTGCTGCCACACATTTCAGTGCGTTAAGTTTAAATCTACTGGACTCGGCAGAATTAAAAGATAGGATAACAGACCTAGGAGACTAGAAAGGTGCGGAGGCATGCAAAACACTTGACATTAAATAATTTGTAAACTGAAATTAAACTCCCTATAACACCTGCAACTGAAGGAACATGCCAAAACTTTCCCAGAATAGCCAAACAAACATGCAAAAGCAAGTGGGGACCAATTTCCTTAACTAACCTAGGCGACTGACATGCTGCGGAAAAGCAAAAAGCACAAAATAAAGCTCCATATCTGTATCCTAACAACTAACTACTTTATCTTCTTCAAGAGACCGATGAAAACAGAGTGAAACAGAACATCAAACACCATTGGAATAGAGCAAGCTCGAAAACAAACCATAAACGCGAAATTCAAGCTAAAACTATCAGATCTATTCTACTTGACCAAGCGCAATTGAGAAAGGAACAGTAATAAGCCATAATCATGCAGATTCGAAACATAGAACTCCAGATCTAACATGGATCTACCAAAATCAGACAAAAGCAAACTTGGATCAATGAAATAGAGCGTCAACAAACTAATTCTAAACCTCCTAAGACTACCAATTGCGAAAAGCATCCAACAAAAAGTAAGCAAGCTCCATAAAACAAAATCCAACAGGCACAAACGAAAACATCCATGATTCAGAGTTCAAAACAACTTCAAAACAAGATCTAAAAACAAACTTAAGATTATGCAACAACAACTACGAAAATTTAACTACACAAGTTCAACACCAACAATATCCCAAAACATAAAAGCAAAAGCTAAAACAAAAATTAAAGATTGTTTCTTCGCCCATGTAGGATGGTGGAACACAAGTATCACGACTTAAAACACCACCAGCAGCCAGAAAAGACCCCTCTCCAAGTACGCAGAACTTAAAACTAAGAATATGAAGTGAAAATGAGCTCATGAGACTTGAGCTAAGAAGGAGAACTGCCTCATTCTTCAATCTCCATGCCTTTATATAGAGAGGCTTGAGGCTCTAATCCCTAGGGCACATTCCTTATGATTTGACGCTTGTGCCCTTGCAAAATGGATCTTTAAAATTTGCTTTTTTGTCCTCATTTCGCTCTTGCCGCCTTCTTCCTGATTCTCCTAGGTCAGTTTGATGACTTGTGGTACTTCACTTCAATTATCCTTGATTCCTACGTTTGCCTGGTCACTTTGTACGATGTCCTGGACCTAGCAGATTTCTACACAACTGAACTCAAAATTGCACATTAGTTTCCCGAAACAAATGCATGAAACGAGCCTTATCACCGTGTCTCCAAATTGTGAAAGAATCATAGTGAGAGACAATCTGTGATTGTTTTCCCTGTGTTCGATATCCGGTATTAACCATTAGCTATACTAGATCTACTTTGTGTACTTGAAGGTTTGTTTGGTTCTAATAAAAAGTGCATCAAAGATATCTATAATTTAATAGCATCGAAGATAGAATAATTTTGGTCAATACAGTATCATACACATTGTTATATCATGGAAGTTTATTTAAAGCGTAACTCTTTATATTTGGGTTTACATGCCCAACAAGCAAACATTTTCAATCCAAACTATCCACACACTTTTGTACGATCTTTGTCAGGTAATAGCATCAAGGTAGGATCATATTGATCAATATAACAACATCGTAATTGTCATATCGTAAAAGCTTATTTAAAGCATAACTCTTATATATTCGTTTACTTAGCCAACAAGCAAACCTTTTGAATCGAATTTTCCCCCTTTTGAATCGAATTTTCCCACAAACATACATTGTGCGATGCATGTAATGTAATAGTATTGAAGACAAGATCCTTTTCGTCAATACAACATCATAGTCATTGTTGTATCGTGGAAGTTCACTTGAAGCATAAAAAACTCTTTTACTTCCTCCGTCCCATTAGAAATGAAACATTTGCTTTTTCATAATGAGATTGTATGTAGTGTTATTTTATTAGTTAATAAGGAGTGAATAAAGTAAGAGAAATAAAAAAGTAGAGATGATGTTGTTTCCATTTTATGAAACGTTTCTTTTTTTAATGGGAAAGGAAAACGTTTCATTTACCATCACACTTATATATAATATCTAAATCCAAAATATGCATCAAACTTACTATAATATCTAAATGATGTAGTAATTATGTAATTTCAAAATGTAAATAGTATTCCCTCTATCGACATGTTTCTTTTTTGGTATGTGAATTTAGATAATTGTGTTTAGTAAATTAAATTATACTAGTATAGTAAATAATAAAGTAAAAGAAATATTAAAATAGAAAATAGTAAAAAAAAGTAAAAGAGTGTAAAGTGGAAGAAATAAGAAGATAATATAGGAGAGAAACTGTAATTAATTATTTAAAAAAAACGCCTCACTTAAATTGGGATATAATAAAAACAATTAAGCGTCATTTATGTTGGGATGGAGGAGTATAATATTATCTTGAGCAATTTGTATAGATAGTTTTCTATTCGTTCCATAAAAAGATATGCATTTTTTTGATCATAAAATTTAAGAAAATGGCGTTTGATAAGTTAAGTAGAAAAATAATAAAGTCTACTGATGAATAAAAATAATAAAATAGAAAATTATGTGTGAAGATTATCCTTTGAATTATTGGTCAATATGTTATTATAGGATGTTAAATATTATGTTTTGATTATTAGATTCAAAGTTAAGATGTTTCGGTTTTAGGATCAATTAAGAAAAGAAAATATAGGAGACTAGAAAAATAGCTTCTCACTACACTTTTTTCACCACACTTTATAAAAAATGCCAGTATAGATATACAATCAATACACTAGCTTTTCACTACACGTTTATTATATCCTTTAACTACACCTCAAAATAAATGCCATATGGAATCTCCTTTGCTGGCACTTCTATTAGCGTAGAATATTAGAATCGAAACTTGACATGTACACGTTGGATTTTAGTAATTAAAGTAATTTAAAAAAAGAGGAAAAGGAAAAGCATGACTGACTCCTAAGAGCATCCACAACGGTGGTGGGAGTGAAGGCCGCCGTCTGTGCCAGCGGCGAGGACGAGGACCGCCGCCGCTGCTCGATGCATCGAGCAGCGCCGTGCCATCGAGCAGGCGACGTGGCGGCTTATGATTGGGCAACGGCATAGCCGTTGCCTTTGAATTATTATTTTTTTATTTTAAAAATTGTTTTTAAATTATATAAAATGATTAAAATTTTTTTTTTCCAAATCCCAAAAATATGGCCGTTTCCAAATCTATAAATACACACATTCATCATCCATTTATCACATCAATTCATCTCCCATTCATCTCTCATTCTTAATTCTCATACAAACTATCAACACATTCATCCCTCATTCAAAACCTCAAATGGATTTCACCCATAATGGCGGAAGCGGAACGCGAAGAACAAGAATACTACGAACAACATCGTGCCGCTTACGAAGCATATGTCACGGCGAATACCCCCGCTCCTCCTCCTCAACGAACCAGATCAAATCGGCGCTACATTCATCGTGACCGGGAGGGAGCCCACGAAAGGCTCGTTGCCGACTACTTTTTCCGGCAGATTACTTCAGGCGCCGTTTTCGCATGTCAAAGTGCTTGAATTGTCAACACATTGTCCGCACGTGTTGAATTCTTCCAAACAGGTCCAGATGCAGCCGGGCGGCAAAGTATCACGTCGTTGCAGAAGTGTACGTGTGCCATCCGACAACTCGCTACTGGGCAAACGGCCGACATCTTCGACGAGTATTTGCATATCGGTGAATCCACTGGAATCCTTTGTCTAAAGAATTTTTGCGAGGGCGTTCGTTCTGCTTTCGGGGATGAATTCCTTCGGGCACCCACCACCGATGATTGCCAACGGTTGCTTCGTCTTCACGAATCAGTCCATGGCTTTCCCGGAATGCTTGGCAGCATTGACTGCATGCATTGGAGGTGGAAGAATTGCCCGACTGCTTGAAGGGGGCAACACTTGAGCGGTCACAAAGGCGGCGGCCCAACGCTTATCCTTGAGGCGGTCGCCGACAACCGCCTATGGATTTGGCATGCATATTTCGGCGTTGCTGGATCCAACAACGACTTGAATGTACTATATTCTTCACCACTCTTCACTGATGTGATGAATGGTGTAGCACCGGCGATCGACTTCACCATCAACGGAAATAGCTACCACATGGGTTACTATCTCGCCGATGGTATCTACCCAAGGTGGTCGACTTTCGTGAAGACGTTCAACAACCTGCACGACCCGAGACGGGTTCTTTTTGCGCAGCGTCAAGAGTCCGCACGGAAAGATGTCGAAAGAGCTTTCGGGGTCCTTCAAGCCCGATTCAACATTGTGAAGTCCCCGGCTCGACTATGGTACGTGAATAATATCGCCGACATCATGTTCACGTGTATTATCTTACACAACATGATTATAGCTGACGAAGGGCCGAGGGCGGCTAGCTTCTACGACAAGGACGAAGCCGGAAGCTCAACAGCGAGGTCTCCCCCACGCCGAGGCGAGCATACGACGGTCGGCCAAAGAATCGAGACAAGGCACACAATGCGCGATACCCGAATCCACAATCAACTACAAGAAGACCTAATCAAACACATGTGGGCGAAATTCGGCAACGCATAGTGGTTTTTTTAATTTTTAGTATTTTAATTATGTAATTTTTAATTTTTTAGGATTTTAATATGTCGTTTTTATTTTATTTGTCATTTGTAATATTATTTAGGTTTTTTAATGAATTTTAGTATTATTGAAATGTTATTGTTTAATTGAATTTTAAATTAATTGTGCTCATCCTTGCGGAAGAGCACATCTGTGGGTGTTGTGCTCTTGCCAGAGAGCAGACAGAAAAAGTGGGGCCGGGCCCATAACCGTGCCGCTGGCAAGAGCTCGGTTGTGGATGCTCTAAACCTTCTCACTTTTAACTCACACACATACACACACCGTGACACACGCACACATACAACCCTCCGCTGGCACGCCGCTCCTCCGGCGACCACCTCCCTCAGCCGAACGTGGCGTCCCCTCCTTGTCTCCCTCTCTGTCTCAACATCTCTCTCCCTCTACACACCAAGACATACATTTCATCTCTCCGTACATCGGTTGTACAACTGATTCTGCCGCCGCCGGAAGCAAGAATCTCTATGATATTCATGACTATCCTCTATGTAAGTAACCTTCCACATCTCTTGTTCATCCAATTTCAGATTAAGATTTGAAGTTCGGGTTTGTATTTAAGTTCTTCCCCAATTCAAATTTTAGCAAAATTAGGTGGAAATCCCACATTTCTTTAGATGGTTTAAAAATTAAGCCTAATTTGTGAAGCGACTAGAATGAAATTGTTGAGCTTGGTGGGTGTTGCATGCATAACTATAGCCATATGATCACATGCATGCAACAATATCACATGCATGCATCGTATGCGCATGCATGGTAAGGAGTTAGTTGAGAAGGTGATGACGTGGAGTTAGTTAAGAAGTTGCCAGCCAATGAGTTATGACTATGACGTGTTCCGACCAATAGGAGTGAAGCACGTGGATGTTAGTTACTACTATGAGGAGATTGAGCTAAGAAAACAGAGTATAAATAGTGTTGTTGCTCTTCCTTTTCTTTGTCGATAAAATTGTTGTGTAATCGTGAGCTTAGGTCGTGGACCGAGAGTTCCCTTGTTCTTGCTTTCTATCGTGTAATTCTCATTGTTCATTCAATAAAAACGTTCCTCTTTGATCATTCAAGCGTTGAAATCGCGTAATATCGCTGAGCTCGAGTGTCTGCGAGCTAAGATAGGGAAGTTGCGGGGAAAGGTCGTACAATTGGTATCAGAGCAATCGATCTCCGGACGTTGGAATGGTGACTCGAGGCGCAGAAATGGAGAAGAAAATGATGGAGGCAATGGAGCAGAAAATGCAGGAGATGCGAGAAGAACATAAGATTGAAATGATGCAGCTCTCGCAATCTATTGCTGCACTTAATTTGCAGAATCAAAGGAATAATGAAATGGAGACTGGTGAAGGTAGTAATAGAGCTAATCGGTATGAAAATGGAACCGATTGGGGAAGATCTACGCGCTATGAATTTCCAAAGTTTGACGGTGACGGCTATGAAGGATGGATGATGCGAGCTGAGTATTTCTTCCAAGTAGCTAAAGTACCAGAGGAAGAGAAGGTTAGGGTGGCTGCAATCCACCTAGAAGGAAGGGCATTACAGTGGCATCGAGGTTTTGAGAGCTTACATGGAGATATGGCGTATGCGGATTGGTCGTGCTATAGCTCCTCCTTGGCTGCTCGCTTTGGTGCTCACGCATATGAAGATCCATTGGCTGATCTCAGGAACCTCAAACAAAAAGGTACGCTACAAGATTACATGGATACTTTTGATGAATTATATCCTAGAGCTGGAATTAGAGAGGATCAAGCCTTGAGCTTCTTTTTATCTGGATTAATTGATGAGCTACAAATGCCTGTGCGTATGTTTAGACCTAAGGCATTATCTGAAGCTTACTCTCTAGCTAAACTACAAGAGCTGACTGTAAGAGCTTTAGGTGTTAAGACTAAGATGAATCAGAGCCATGTTCAGTCGAGCAGTAGCTACTCCAATAGTAAACCTATGTCTGTGACTGCTACTAATAAGGTTGGAACCTTGAGTAATTGGAGTGGAGGTAATAAGGATGGTAATAAGTATGGAGGAGTTAGAGCTAGTGCAAACTTAACTCCTAAGGAAATGGATGAGAAGAGAGCAAGAAAAGAATGCTTTTGGTGCACTGAGAAGTTTACTCCAAATCATCAGTGCAGCAAAAGGAAATCGTATGTGGTGCAGCTGCTTGAAGTAGGAGAGGCAGAGGAGAAGGCAGAAGAGGAAAGTGATGAAGAAGAGACAGAGGAGAAGTATGAGCTGCAACTCTCCTTACATGCTGTGTGGGGAAAAGATGGACCTCAAGTTATGAGGATTCGAGGAAAATGTCAAAAGAAAGTATTAAGAATATTGATAGACACTGGTAGCACTCATAATTTTTTAAGTGCTAGGGTGGCACAAAAGCTTAATTGCAAGTTGCTTCCCGTTAATTCAAGAGTTGTGGAAGTAGCTAATGGGCAGATCCTACAGTGCAATCAGAAGTGTAGTAGATTGGAGTGGGAGATGCAGGGATAAAAATTCCAAGGGGAAGTTTAACTCATAACTCTGGAAACATATGATCTCATACTAGGTGGGGAATGGTTATCCACTTTCGGTGAGATTAAGTGGAACTGCAAGGGGAAAGATGGTTACCAAAATTTGATCAGTTAAACTTTTTACATATATTGAATCCTGATGATGAAGATGTGAATGAGAGGAAATGGAATCAGTGGATACCCTCAGTTGGAGTGGATGCAGGCTTCTACTATGAGATTAGTGTGGAGGAAATTTGGCCAAATCTTAATTTGATTCTTAAGGAATTTGCTGATATATTTGAGGAACCTAGAACACTGCCTCCACAAAGAAAGCAGGATCACAAAATTATTTTAAAGGAAGGTGCTGATGCAGTTAATATGAGGCCTTATAAGTATGCTGCACACCAAAAAGATATCATTGAAACTATGATAGATGAGATGCTTAAAGCTGGAATCATCAGGCACAGTGAGAGCTCCTTTGCAAGTTCTATTGTGCTAGTCAAGAAGAAGGACTCATCTTGGAGAATGTGTGTTGACTACAGAGCCTTGAATGCCATAACCGTTAAGGATAAGTATCCTATTCCTGTGATTGAAGAGCTATTAGATGAGTTGGGAAGAGCAGCCTGGTTCTCTAAAATTGACTTGAGATCAGGGTATTGGCAAGTCAGAATGAACTCTGCAGATATTCACAAGACAGCATTCAAAACTCACTCTGGACATTATGAGTTCTTGGTTATGCCATTTGGCTTGACAAATGCTCCAGCTACATTTCAAAATTTGATGAATACTATCTTCAGAGCTTACTTGAGGAAATTTATATTGGTTTTCTTTGATGACATTCTCATATATAGCTGCAATCAAGAGGCTCATGAGCAGCATTTGAGAATAGTTTTGGATCTGATGAGAGAACATAGCTTGTTAGCTAAAAGAAGTAAGTGTACTTTTGGGGGTAAAAAGGTGGAGTATCTGGGACATGTTATCACTGAGAATGGAGTTTCAACAGATGAGGGAAAAGTCGAAGCAGTTAAAAATTGGCCTCAACCAAAATCTGTTAAACAAGTGAGGAGTTTCTTGGGATTAACTGGATATTACAGAAGATTTGTGCAACATTATGGAGTGATATCAAGGCCCTTGATAGATGTAATCAAAGGAAATGTGTTCAGATGGACAGTGGAAGCACATGAAGCTTTTGAGAAGCTCAAAACTGCTATGATCACAGCTCCAGTTTTAGCCTTGCCAGATTTTTCCAAGGAATTTGTGGTAGAGACTGATGCATCTGGGGTAGGTATTGGAGCTGTGCTAATGCAAGATAAGCATCCATTGGCTTTTATCAGTAAATCCCTATCTCCTAAATATCAGAAATTATCAGTTTATGAGAAGGAATTATTGGCTATTCTAATGGCAATTAAGAAATGGTACCATTACTTACAGAGCAAGAGGTTCATTATATGGACTGATCATCAGAGTCTCAAATATTTGATAGATCAGAAGTTGACTACTCCTACTCAACAAGCTTGGATGACTAAGCTCATGCAATTCGATTATGAAATCAGGTATAGAAAAGGGAGTGAAAATTCAGTAGCTGATGCCCTATCTAGAGTGCCTGAAGTGATGACTTGTGCTCTGACTTCGTTTGTAATTCCCTTGGAGTTAATTGCAAAAATCAAAGACTCTTGGAAGCAAGATCCTCTGATACAGAAAGTGATAACTGAAAAACAAGAGAATGCAGATCTTCATCCTAAGTTCAGCTAGAATAATGAAGAATTGAGAAGGAAAGGGAAGTTAGTAGTGGGAAATGATGTGGTTTTAAAAGCTCAGGTTCTATCTCTCTTTCATGGCTCTGCTCTAGCTGGTCATTCTGGAGTTTTGGGTACCTTTAAGAGAATATCTTCTTTGATATATTGGCCCAAGTTAAGGAAGGATGTTAAGGAGTTTGTAAGAGTATGTGTTACTTGTCAGAGATACAAACCGAGCAATACTTCTCCAGCTGGATTATTGCAACCCCTTCCAATTCCTGCTGCAATTTTTACAGATATCTCCATGGATTTTATTGAAGCTTTGCCTATCTCCCAAGGGTTTGACACTATATTTGTGGTTGTAGACAGGCTGAGTAAATATGCGCATTTCATGGCTTTATCTCATCCTTTTACAGCAAAGAAAGTAGCTGAGGTATTCTTGGATACAATTTTTAAACTTCATGGGACGCCTGCGAAGATTGTAAGTGATAGAGGATCTATTTTTGTGGGAATTTTCTGGAAAGAACTGATGAGTCTGTTAGGAGTGGAACTACTATACTCCACAGCATATCATCCGGAAACAGATGGTCAGACTGAGATTGTGAATAGAAGCCTACAATGCTATCTAAGGTGTGCTATGGGTGAAAAACCGCATACTTGGTTTCAGTGGCTAGGTTTGGCCGAATATTGGTATAATACTACATATCATTCGAGTATTCAAATGACACCTTTCGAAGCCTTGTATGATTTTGAACCTCCTATACATGTTCCATACCTGCCCGGTGACTCAAGTGTTGAGGCAGTAGATATATCTTTAAGAGATAGAGAGGAGATGGTAGCTATACTCAAGAGAAATGTGCAGAAAGCGGCAGATAGGATGAAAAGGCAGGCAGATCAGCACCGTAGTGATAGAGAATTTGCGATTGGAGAATGGGTTTGGCTAAAGCTGAGGGAGTATAGACAAAAATCAGTAAGAGGGAAGCATCACAAATTCGAGCCGAAATATTTTGGACCTTATCAAATTCTGGACAAGATTGGTGCTGTTGCTTACAAGTTAAATCTGCCTTCTTCTGCTACAATTCACAACGTGTTTCATGTCTCTATGTTGAAACCGGCGTCTCCACCAACCGAGCCTATCGTGGATATTCCAGACATATCTCACATCAACGACGCCATTCCTCAAGCTATTTTAGACAGAAAAATGGTGAAAAAACATAATCATGCGGCGACAAAATGGTTGATTCATTGGGAAGGAAGATCGCCGGCTGATGCCTCTTGGGAGTTCGCTGATATGATCACGGCAAGATTTCCATGGTTCCTTGCGGACAAGGAACCCTAAGAGGGGAATTTGTTTCATGCATAACTATAGCCATATGATCAGATGCATGCAACAATATCACATGCATGCATCGTATGCGCATGCATGGTAAGGAGTTAGTTGAGAAGGTGATGACGTGGAGTTAGTTAAGAAGTTGCCAGCCAATGAGTTAGGACTATGACGTGTTCCGACCAATAGGAGTGAAGCAGGTGGATGTTAGTTACTACTATGAGGAGATTGAGCTAAGAAAACAGAGTATAAATAGTGTTGTTGCTCTTTCTTTTCTTTGTCGATAAAATTGTTGTGTAATCGTGAGCTTAGGTCGTGGAACGAGAGTTCCCTTGTTCTTGCTTTCTATCGTGTAATTCTCATTGTTCATTCAATAAAAACGTTCCTCTTTGATCATTCAAGCGTTGAAATCGCGTAATATCGCTGAGCTCGAGTGTCTGCGAGCTAAGATAGGGAAGTTGCGGGGAAAGGTCGTAACAGTGGGTGAAGATGGAGACGACATAGAGTTTTTCAATAGAGCTTAAGAATTGGTGTTGCTACTTTAATTAGCTTTAGATTTTGGAATACAAAAATTTATCTGTTCTTGTTAAAGGTAGTCTAACCGCAAAGGTGACTTGACTGCCAAATTCTATAATGGCAAGACGAAGCTGGTGTGGGAGTTTCTTGATCGGCTACCAAAGAGCAAAATAGAAGTTTCTTAGTCTGATATCACTGCTATTGAGGCTGTAACGAACCCAAATCAACCCAGATTTCTTCATGTTGAGTTTCATTTTTTGCATATTTCATCTTTATTAGCTTTGTAATTTATTTATCATGACTAGTTGAACTAATATGCATTTTTTTTGCTCCAACATTTAAACTTGTATTTATAACGCTACTCTAGACTTGCCCGCTAAATTCTTGATTTGATACCTCATAGAAAATATCACCGTGTTTTGGCACATAGACTACATCATAGAAGTATCCTCGAGTTCCATCAATATTTTAGCACAAGCAGTTTACATAAACCAGGTAATATTGCCTCTCTGCATATGGTATAGGCTTGCCACATCATCCGCCTGATATCCACATGACTGAATCTTTTCTGAACAAGTAAAGGGGTACATCTGTGTTTCTGTTTCTGAAACATAGCTTTTCTTTCATGAAGAAGATTGGGAGAAGAAGGATATGAAAAAGAGGACTACATATCTGAAAATCCACGAAAACTTGGCATAGCACAAAAGAGTAGTTAAGAGGTATTGGTGATTCAATTGTTCCTACGTATCTGTCATTATATTCTAATTCTATAGTTGTTTCTCTTCTTCATACTGATCATGTGAATTGTTTATCCACAATCTCTATGTTTTATAGCCTCAGTCTTCTGTTGGGAGTTGGAAATTTGCTCTAGTGTTGATAAATGCTGAAAAATTGTGAGACCGGCTTTATCTCTAAAGCTAAATTCATTAATTGAGAGAGTAATTTGCTTCTTACTTTCATTTTTGTTCTTATATATGATTTCTTATTGTGATTTTGGGTGGTGTTGTTTAATGACGGGCCTTTCAGCTTCTGCTCGAGTTCCTCTTGGTCTCTTATCTGAGTCATGTCTTGTATTATGATATTGCTGCGTTGTTGACTTTGATATGAGATGGTTAATGACTTGTGATTTTGGGATATTGATTCAGTTTCTTCTTATGTGTTCACATAATATTTATCAATGATAATGAATATTGTAACTATTTTTTTTCAGCAGTTGGCAAATTTGACTACTTTTGTTGGCTACATATTTGATTACACTATGTATATGCAGTAAAAATATGATGTTTTCAGGAGAAATGTTGAGAAAGACAACTGAAACTGAGGACTCTGTCAACGACGATAGACCTCATCCTGTTGAGGTAATATTTTATGATATCTTGACAGTAAATTAGTAAAATTCAGAAAGTTTATTTAACATGTTTCTATTTGTTAGTTGCTAGATTATACTAAAGCACAAGATGATGATTATTTGTAGCAAAAACTAATCTTGCATCTTAGACGTTATGATGCATTCTCTTAGCTTCTTTTGCTGGTAGAGTAGAAATCAGTATTAACTGTTTCTGCTTTTCATATGATTCTTGATTGATTGTTGCATTGCAGGCAATATATGATAATAAGAAGAATACATGAAGAAGCTATTATGATCTTACTAAACTGCCACTTGTGAATGTAAAAAAACGGTCCACTCATCCCCATTGCTTCAAAGCTGGAGCTTTCAATTCCCATGTACGGCTCTCTCTTTGTGGCTAATTGAGTTATACATAGTGCATATGATGATGTTTAAATTGAAGGCGTATATAATTATTAATTTATTTTATCAATTGCAGCTTCGAGTTTCAGTGATAATGAGCAATGGCCATTATCCATCCCTTTTTGACAATGACATCAGTGGCAATGACCGCGCCACTAATAAGCAAGCAATCGGCTTCCAGTTCCATTAGTATATTCACAATGTTAGTCGAAATGTGATCTATTATTAAATACTTTACGTTTTTGTATGTTCAGATTTGACGTTTTGTTCGAACAAAGTTCTTCGTGAAATTTTATGAATGATGAATAATAGTTTGATACTAATGAATTCTGTTCATTGTAATAAAATATAATGCTTATATGTATTTAAAGAAAATTAAAAAAAAGTACTTATATGTATTTAAAGAAAATTATAATTAATTAATAAATAAATAAAAGATGAATACGTAAATTACAGAAAATTGTGGGTTAAAATGTACATTACAAACAATGATAGGTATTATTGTAATTATTAATATTTATATGGGGTTTTTGTAAATTATCACGTGTACTAAATTAATGTAGTTCTAGACTATATTTACTGGCACATTGAAGTGCCATTACATAATATATATTATGGCGTTTTTGGGTGAAGTAATAGAAATTCTCTGCTTACACTGGATATATTACTACATCTACCAATAATGCACTTGCTTCAAGTGCCACTATAGATTAAGTGTAAGGTCAAAGTATTTCTTGTGGTATTTTGAAGTGCCATCAAAAGCCAAATTTCTAGTAGTGGAGTTGATGATTCGTGAGAGTTTGATGATGGGTATAGTTAGTGTTAGTTTATAAGACTCACCATAATTTATGGTACCTTATTTGTAGCATCTCCTTTTTGGTCGGAGGGGTTACAATTTTTGGTATCAGAGCCTAGAGCCTAGGTTTAGACGGTCCTAGGCTCAAGTTGAGGTCGAAATGAGTTTTGGTAAGGAAAGTAACGTATAAGATTCAAGAGCATGTATCCTGTTGTAATGAATTGGGGATTTATTTGATTTGTTTTGGCTACTGAATAATTGCTTTGGATATGAATAACATGGTCAGAGTCTAGGCTTGTTGGATAAAGTTTAACAATGAATAACTGTGTATTGGAATTGCAATTTTTATGTTTTGATATTGAATTTTTTCTTAGGTTACTATTGCTAAATAAAGTAGGATTTTGTTAATATGTTAGAGAAAATTTTGATTGTGGCCAAGAAAGGTGCATAAAGCTTAGTGGCTAGGAATTTGTGTTGGAAAATGTAGTTTTAGTTACTCTGTTAAGGTAGATGACTAGGTTGCTACTTAATGATTCAGCAAGTTTTGAAAATTTATTAAAATAATTTAAAATATATATTAGAATTTGGAATGAAAATAATGCAAGAGTCGAATGGCGTGTAGTCTTCAATTAGGAATACTTGGATAATGATTGAAATAAGATCTAGTTTAATTAGTGATGAAATGTTATTTGAGCAAATCGGAATAGAGTAATGTTCTTCTGATAGTCTTTGAATTTACTAATAATGTGTAGATATACTGTAGCACCCCGGAAAATTATGACTTCTTTATTATTATTTTTATTTGATGGCTTATTTTATTTTAATTAATGTGGATGTTGAATGAGAATTTCTTTTGTGAAAATTGAGTCTCTATGTGTTTGAGTAAATTATGTGAAATTTGTTGTTGTGAGTTATGTGGAATAATGTGATTAAATTTCCAATGTGCGAATTAAATTAAATGGGATCATGCATATTTATTCTAGCCATTTTATTGAAATTTTCGGCCCTCCTATTTATTGGAAATAATATTTTTTTTCTTGGATTTAATTAATTGTTCTGGGATATTTATCCAAATTAAATCCTACCATACCTTGCCAAATCTTTCCTTAGCCTATTTAAATTGGGATTTAAATTATTTCCTTGTGGAAATACTTATAATTTTCACCCCTCCCTTCTTTCCTACTTGGAGATTCTTGAATTATTTTGTTCCTATTTTGTGGGATTCTTTCTCTCCAAATAAATTTAATTTGAAGCATATCTCTATTTAATTTGTCAAAAAAATCCCGCAACCTCAATTTCCTTCAAAAGTACACGCCTATTCCCTATTCTTTTTCTTCCACCAATTTTAATTTGTTTTATTTAAGTGGGGGGAGTACTTCTTGAATAAATAGAACAAAAAAAAAACCCCTAACCCTATTTTCCTCATTCTCACGCCTCCCTCTCTCCCTCTCCTCTCCCATACGTTTTTCCCTCTCTTCCTCTCATTCTCCACCAATCCTTCACCAATTCCTTGTTCTTGCATCATTGTGGAGTTGGAAATTCAAGATTCATCGAAGAATCGCATCAATTATCATTCCTATCGATTGTTTTGAACAAAAAGGTATATTTGAATTCTCTTTCTCATCCTTTCCATTGAATCCATGTTTCTTGATTCCCTCATGCATATACTGAGTGTAGAAATCATAGATCTAAAAATTAATCGGTTGGGATTAATGTTTTGCATAAGAAAGTATGTGGATATGCGTTTATGTATGTGTATGTGTGAGGTTGTGGATGATTCGTTGGTGAATGATATTTGAATATATGAGAACTTGGTTGTGAGATCTTTTTGAAGCATGATTATGTGTTGTAAGCATGAATATATGTGTTTAGATGAATGATAGATAAACCCTAATTCGAATTTGTGAAGCATGAAAACTGTGGTGTTCGGACAGTAGATTCCGACATGTGTTTGACCGACCAAACGATCTTATTTTGGCACGAATTTTTAACTGAGTAAAATTTGAGATGTCTTCTGTGTTGTGTATAAATTTCAGTCTCTTTTGACGAAAGATGAATTTTAAATGAATTCTTAAAGTTAACTGCGCAGTTCTGTCAGAATTTGTATTCTCGTCCAGTGAGTTTCGTTTCTTATCTTACCGACCTAAAGATGTGATTTTGATGTGAAATTTTAACTGGATGATCTCAGATTTGTCTACTATGTTGTGATAAAATTTCAGCCCCAACGGAGGTCGGATGGATTTTTAATGATTTCTACAAAATGATTGCGCAGTTCTGCCAGATTTCTGTCATGTTAAAATAATACTTGTTGTCAAGTTTTGAGTGAATAAATGATACATGTGTGAATAAGAAACGTATCCTATGATATGGCTATGTGTTACACGTTGATGTATGCTTGAGTGTTCGTTTCATTTTTGTTGATGAACGTTTGGGGATGAGCAATCTAAGAAAACGATGAAAGGAATGATAGGGCATGCATGAGTAATATGTTGATAGAAAACTGATTGTGTTGTATTATATGGTTATGATGTTGATAAGGGTTGTTGTGCGTACGTGGGTACGAAGAGCAAGGATTTCAATAAAGTTATGAATCGTGTTTGTAAGCAATCGAGGTGGGCTTTCTTTAACTAAACTCTTTTACGTTTCAAAAGTATGATTGTGGAGCTATAAGGGTGGTTTAAAGTGTTATGTTATGCCGTGATTGTTTTGATGTTGAGATTGTTGCCTGATGCCTAGTTCATTTGAGCTTGCTCCGTTAGGCTATAGGGCTATGTTGAGATTGTGCTTGATGCCTAGTTTTTGAGTTCGCTCCATTAGGCTATAGGGCTATGATATACGAATTTCGGGTCTGAGTAGGGCCGCAAACCCTATCAGGTTGTGTACACTGGTGGGATCGGGAGCCGTCCTTGCTAGTCGGCCGGTCTCGTGGGCGAATAGTGTGGCCACACTTTCGTCGCACTATGGTAAGAGGATATGAATGATTGATTGTTGAGAAAGTGGGGAGATTGTTTTGCCTGGCCAGTCTATGAAAATGTTTTGTGATATTCGATGATATTTCTTCTCTAAAATGTTAAAACTCGAGTTCACTATGGTATGGATGACATAACTTTTATCAAATATTTTGACGTGTGTTCACTGAGTATATCAAATACTCAGCCCTGCATATGTTTTCTTTATGTGCAGGTTGAGCGGAGTGTTGCGATGGATGTTGAGTGGGCTTAGGAAATTTGAATGCGTTGTGTCTTCATACATAGGCGTCATCCTATGACTCTCTTTGATAACTTATTTCCGCTGCTACTTTTGAAAACTGATGTCACAAGAGTTTACTTTACTGCGTATGACTTTATTGTGTCAAATACTTTGAGACTTTATTCCGCTGCTTACTTTTTTTATAAACTAAAATGTTTTTGTAGACTAAAGTATTTTCCCTTTTGGAAGTTAATCAAATTTTTGCATTAAGTGTCAATTTTTATTGTGTCCCCCATATCTTCCCCGCTCCTTAGTCCCTCCCCTCGTCACGTTTTCCACGTCTTTACTATCCTTAGTAAGGGCGGTCATGACATATACTATGTGGGAGCTTAAATTCACGGCTCGTTTGTGTGATTGAGAGACGAAATTCTTACTTTGGACTCTTTTGTTATAGTTAGAACCTAGAACCACTTGTCTACTGAATTTGTAAATATGATTTAGCTTTCAAATTTCAACTAGAGAATGTGATGCAATTAAAAGCTTCGTAGTTATGGTGATAAATAAATGTTTTTATGTGATTATACGCGATTATTTTATCTGTCCATTTGATGAACTATGACTACTTATGTCATAAGAATTATATGAAATGAAATATAAGAAAAAGATAAATTGTTAAACGCATCTTAAAAATAAAAAGGCAAAATGTGAAGGATATGATTATATATGTTTGTGTTTCTGCTTGGTAGATTTCATAAGGTACAGTTCGACATGTCACAAGGATTGTAGTACTGCTATAAGTGTACATGATAGTATATGATGATTATTTACCCCTGTGTGGGTTATTGACACCCTTGTGTGGGTTATTGACACCCTTGTGTGGGTTATCGGCACCGTTGTGTTTATTGGCACACTCATATGGGTTATCGGCACCAATATGTGGGTTATAGGCACCCTCATATGGGTTATTGGCACCGTTGTGTGGGTTATTGACACCCTCATATGGATTACCAGCACCCTTGTGTGGGATATTGACACCCTTACATGGGTTATTGGGAACCTTGTGTAGGTTATCGTACCCTCATATGGCTTATTGGCACATCGGTTATCGGTTTGTTTGATTGTCCGTACACACAGGTTAGACGACAAGCATACTCATGCGGCCTCTGATACTAAATGGCATGATTATTACTTTTTGTTATTAAAAAGGTACGGTTCGTATAATTTATATTCTCGAATACTTTGTAGTGTCCCGGGAGCTCCGCCAACAAACACTCTCCTTCAATCCTATCTCTGCAAAAAAATGTGATGAAATAAAAAAGAATGATGATGTTGGGATATTAACCGAGAAAAATGCATAGTCATACCTTGTGTAGAGAGTTAGTGTATAAAAGAAAGTATCAACTTCCATTATCAACACGCCAACCCAAAATCTCTTTCACCTCCAAATTTTATTTTCAAACAAGTATACGGAAAACTTTCCAACCTTCCAATACCAAGTTTTCAAGATTTCATTAAGAAGGCGAATTTCAAATTAGAGTACTCATCATAGAAATCTCTTATCATTCTTTTGAGGTACTGATTCTCAAACCACAAGTTAAATCTTTTCAAGCGTTTTTGTTTTTATCAAGCATGTCATATTAGCATGAATTCATATAGAACTTTGAATCACAACCAAGCATGCTCCCAAATAATCAATCTTTCAACTCTTTCTTTTCAAATTCATGTACAAAATCCATTTATTTATTTTTTATGTTGAGCCTAATCTACATACAGCATATGCAAAGTCTTAGAATCAGTAAAATAATTAGAAAGTATGAAAAACTTCTAAAATAATTTCTCTTTTGAAGATAAGCATATTTGGAAATATATAACAGAAAATCTAACCGTTCAAATGTAATTTCATTCAGTCAAAGTGAATTTAGATGAGTTGTTTACCTTCCTTTAAAATTTCAGAACGATCGGATAATGTTTGAACCTCCGGTCGTGTACAAAACCGACTTTGCTACTGTTGAATCATCAGCCACTTAAAAGCTTAATAACAGAAGATCGAACTGTTAAAGTTTTATCTCCTTCGATAGGAATGATGCTTTATGAGTCATCCACCTTTGGTTAAAATATCATGATGATCGGATATTATTTGGACCTCCGATCGTGAAGGAAACCGAGACTATCTCTTGTTTGGCGAAAATTAAAAAGAAAGAGAAAGAGATATATATATAGAGAGAGGGATATGTTGAGACAAAATGAGAAATAAGAAGATGAAAGCGTAAGTGTTAGTGCGCACTCTTTACTTTTATTAGTTGATAGACTCATATAATTATTTTGCAGTGGGCTTGGATGAATTATTTTGTTGGACTTCAACTAAATAAATCTTGGGCGAGCATGTCTTTAATTAATTGCTTGGGCTTAAGTTTCTTTCGACTAATTTAAATGAGGGAGCTTGCATGATTTGATTCAAGTAAATCCTTGGATTTACTAAATTAATTAATATCTCGATTAATTAAAGTCAATAATAAAATCACTCGATTTAATTAAAGCGAACTAGACTATGAAAGAAAGAAGAAAAATTGGATACATATCATATGTGCATATCATCCGCTTGTTATTTCCTTGAAGCTAAATAGATTATTATCTTTTATTGGACAAGTTCCATCACATGGAATTAACACCAAAGGGAGTTAATATTGTTATACGGAGTCAGAAGCGTACCAGGTGCCCTTTCCTACCCTAAAATGGATAAAAATATGAAGTATTGTTTTATGATGATTAATTATGAAAGGAATGTTTTTTTACAAAAACGCCCTTGTTGGGAGGGGGGGGTTGGTTTAGGCAGACCCCCAACCCGTAAATAAGATCGACATGTAATGTTCCAAAAACATGATCTTAGCCCAAAAGTGACTAAGATCTAAACAAGAACATGAAGATGCAAAGTAGAGGTCCCACAAGTCGGGATCCTCCATTCTATCAAGTGGAAAAAAAGTGACTAAATACTAGGGGTGAGCAAAAAAACCGGAAACCGAATATCCGAACCGAAATTTTGAAATTCGGTTCAGTTTTTTCGGTTTTTCGGTTCGGTTCGGTTTTAAAAATAAAAAAAATTCGGTTTTTCGGTTCAGTTCGGTTCGGGCAAAGAAAAAAACCGAAAAACCGAATTATATATATATTCTATTAATTTAATATATTATATTATATATAATATATATATATTCTTTTAATATATTCTACTATATAATATATATTATATGTATTATTACTTTTATATTATTTATAAATATTCTATTAGTATATATAAAATAAAATAAAATACACATATATAAATATATATTTATATTTAATTATTTTTTCAATTTTTCAGTTTTTTTCGGGTTTTTCGGTTTTGTTCGGGTTTTTCGGTTTTTTAAGTTCGGTTTTCGGTTTTTTCGGTTTTTCGGGTTCGGTTCGGTTTGGATTTGGAACTAAATTCGGTTTTTCGGTTTTGGTTCGGTTTTGGCAAAAAACCGAACCGAAACCCGAATGCACACCCCTACTAAATACACTAAAGGGAGAAACGAGAAATGATTATGAAAGTAATGTTGTCATGCCATAAATGTTTTGTTTTATGTATGATGCCTATCTGTTTGGTTATACCAAATGTGCTATGCCAAATAAAATAAAAAATTGAATTCGGGTCCCAGCAAGGGGAGAGTCCCTACTCGAACTTGTGTACACGTGGACCGTGTGTCATCGAGAGGGTTGGCCGGTCCGGTGCTCGTGGAAAGTGGCCACTTTCCTGGCACAAGAAGCAGGTGCAGATACGATGGACTAAAAAAAGTGAACTTAGACTGCAGTCGAGTATTCAAGTAAAAGAATTTAGTAAGCTTGGGTCTTTTTGAGAAAAACCCCGAGTATTACTTGTATGATGGCTTGGCAATATTTATATATATATATATATATATATATATTGTAGGTTTTGGCAACGTGTGCACTGAGTACCCCTGTACTCAGCCCTGCATGTATTTCTAAATGTGCAGGTTTAGCGCTGATGGAGTGGAGTGTGCTGTATCAACTATCTTATCCTACTACTGTGTGTCGAATAAAGTAATCTACCCTACTATTGTGTATTACTCTCGGAGGTTCATGTCTTCATACATATAACCGCGTTCTAGTCGCTTCCGCTGTTTTATTCCATAAATTGAAATCTCTATTTCCAAAAAGAATCTGATGTGTGGTATGTCGTATTGTAAGAACCTTAAATCGATTTTGCATAATCAAGCGTTGATTAATTGAGTATTGTTTCTGAGAATCCCTTTTATCGAAAGATTGTTCTTTTACTCCATCCCAAGTCACATCCCAATGAGCTTTGTTATACTTAGCAAAGTTGGGTCCTAACAGAGTGGTATCGGAGCATGGTTGTTTCTGCTTTGGACCCGAGAGTCTTCCTTGATCCCTAAGTCTAGACTTGTATCACTAGACTAAAACCCGATCACATATGGAATTCAACACTCCATCTCATCGCGCTCAACCATGAACGAGGTAAACTCCTTTTTGAGAAGGTACAGAACGAAAGATAACTTGTTCTTTATGGCTTAGGAGAATGAAATGACTAATATATTTCAAGGGTGGAACCTTTGTAAGAAGAAAACAATCCACGCAATACGAACCTAAGTAGTGATACTAATGTGCAGATATGTTCTTTCTAGGAGTCTGGGTTTTAAGTGGGACCGCTCGTGACCCCTCCAGTTCGTCCTGGGAATTTATCTGGAATGGTAATTTTTCAAGTGGATTGTTGCAATCACCTTGAGGATTACCGAATCAGTTACTTCACTATTAAGATAATCCTCGATAATACACAACGATTTCCCTACTCGCCTTTTGATGATTAACTAGACCTTCAAAGCACGCCCCTCTAAAATGATTAATATAGTCTGACCAATTACCCTTTTCTTGTAAATGGGATGTAACCGATCTACAACCGGAAGGAACAATGCTCTAAGGAGGACCCCTGAAAGTATAATACGAGAATACGAGACGCACGCCCGGAACTGTGGTGAAGACTTGGGATGGTTTTAAGGACCCGCATTTGTGCTCTCCTTCGTATTAATCTTCTATTTATCATTGTGGCTTGCTCAAGTTGGACTGCCAAACTGATCCGGCTGGCCAACTGTACGCCTTCTACCTGTGAACACGGGTGAGTGGCTCCGGTGTAGATCCAGACTGATTAACTTGACTTAATCTGTCTTGAGTGAGATGAATAGAAGAGTTCAAAAGCGTTTTTTTCAAAACCTAAACCCACAATACTATTAACTAGTATAGGGAAGTAAGGATCGATCCCAAATAGATAATGTGTTTTACATTTGTTGTTGGACACGAAATGGGAATGGTTGCGGCCACGCTTTCTAGGTGTGGGTTAAGTTAACTACTTGACTTGAGAGACTAAACTAACTAAACTGATCAGCTTATTAGACGAAACTAAACTACTTGATCAACTCAACTAGACTTTCCCGAATGGGCAAACAGAATAAAACGAGAGACTGTCAGTCTCCTGCAAAACGTACTGTAAAGTAAAACTTTTCTAACAATTTCATCTTCTTCACAGAATCAACATGAAAACAGAGTACACCAGATCTGAACAATTACGAACGACGAAACATAATAACAACTCGTAAATTTAAATCTACTCCTATGATCTAAACTACACCTATGTAAACAAGAAACTAACCCATAATCATGCAGAAATAAAACACCAGCTACTAGATCTAAACATCCTAAGGTAACTCATCGATAATTTCTTTTCAATTAGACAGAGACATAGCTCAAACACTCAGATCTGAAAATAAGCAAACGAAAACAGGAATTGTTTCATCGCCCCTTCTCGAAGCGGAATAATAGAACAAACGATAAACACCAGAAAACCAACACCAAACCACAACTAAGCTAAACTAAAACAGGAACCAAGTGTGCATTCTACTGAAATCTGGAGTGTGGAGTGTTGGGAGCCACCAATTCCAGCTCTAGAAGAGAGCTGAAAACTATTGAGCTTTGTTCTTTTCTTTAAAACTTTTCCTTCCTTCCTCCTTCTCTATCTCCATTTATAGGAAGGCGTGAGGTCTTGATCCCCTAGGGCATTTGTTCTTTGAAAAGTCTGCTTTACCCTTTGTCCTTGAGGATCTTTCTTGTACGACGCATCAGTCTTCTAGTTGGGTGCTCCCGCTGTATGCCATTTGATCCAACTTGATCCATTTGCGCAGCAAATTTGACTCCTTCTCCTGATCCATTCGTTCGCCCAGTTGACCAACTCATTTTCTGAAAATGGCGGACTTTCATACACATCTGGATCAAAATTAGACATTAGTTCATAAAATTTGATGCAGTTTTATGATAGAACACATGTGTGATACTAGCCTCATCAGGTTTCTTGCTCAGTCCCTTATATTCTGGGAGAGAGCAACCCGATATGGAGTATCCCATTACGAAGGGATAATACGTCTGATTGGATTATTGCCCAACAAATGGAAGACGTGGGCCATTCATATTTCCAGAAACTACCTCAACGATGTTGAATGGATTCCCTCGATTCTTAGGAGAGATTCACTTTTGCCTTATCGTGTACAAGAAAGTACCTCAAGGAACGTATTCAATGTCGGGCAATCTAACCCCAACAAGGAGAACTCTACTAGGAGAACCCTCATTATCACGCTACACACAGGGGCGACGCACTCGAAGTAGGGCAAAACCACTTAGTGTGCCGACAGAAGAGACATTTAGAACAACAAAGGTGGTTGCATCAGCAAAGTTCCCATCTGAAAAGAAGGCAGAACAACATTCTGGCAAAACCCGGAAGAGGTACCGAAAGGATAAGTCCCCAATGCAGGAAGAAGAAAACACACGAGATCGTGTCTACGTGGTCACAGAGAAGGATTCATATGAGGAATGGGGAGCGCGTCGAACTAGTGGGATGTTCGAAGATCGATACCAGCCGAGTGATTGTTCTCGTCTAAAAATATATGTAGAGAGCGATTCTAGAAACGATTTAGAGGATGAACCTGAAGAAGAAAACGAAGGGAAACACAAGGAGAAACGCAACTCTCCATGTGACGCCAGTACCTCGTCCAAGTACTTCTAATAGATGAACCCACCGTGTGAACGTTCTGTTTCTACCTTATCTTTGATTGTATAGTAACTCTTGAAACATGAAACCTAAGTATATGTGTTCCGTATCCATTAGTATAGACGGCATAGGCGTACTATGCATAGTCTTTTGTGCGTGTGAACTGTAATAAAAGTCTTTTTCAAAGACAACCTTATAAATGATATCTATTATGTTTGTTCCTGCTGTCTTTAAGACATACCAGAATACTATTGATAATATATCAAGAAAATACAATATGCATACATGATTACATCTTAGATTGCGTCTCGGCCACCTATCGTAAAAGAATCTAGTGCTTAAACAACCTTCTTGAACTAGCAGAATGCCTCCTATGGGAGCCAGACGTGGAAGCCCTAGAGGACCCCAAAGAATACCTGGAAGGGAACCACGATCTGTCCAAGGAGAACGTCATGAGTGGCGAGGCATCAAACCGCCTCCACATCTCCTCCACCGCCTCCTCCCGCGGGAATATCGGAATGAAGGATCGAAGAAGTATTTCTAAGAAAAAATCCACCAGTATTCAATGGAATGGGAGATTCCTCTGAGGCTAAAGTGTGGATTCATGAACTAGAACGTATTTTCGACTTATTACGTTGTACCGACCAGGAGCGGATGACTTGTGTGACATTCCAGTTGACTGGGTCAGCGGATTTCTAGTGGGAAGCACAGAGGAAGGTTTTGACTCCCAACCAACTAGCAAACATGACCTGGGAGCAATTCAAGACCAGTGTGTACGATAAGTACATTCCAAAAAGCTATCGCAAGAAGAAAAAGATGGAGTTCTACAATCTGAAGCACGGAAAAATGTCAGTAACGGAATACGACCGTTTGTTCTGTGAAATGTCAACATACATCCCTGATCAAGTGGATACAAAAGAGAAGATGGCTGAAAATTTTCGCACTGGCTTAAGGCACGAGATAAGGATGGCGTTAGCAAGCCACATGGGAATAACATACCCTGAGTCCCTTAGTCGAGCCCTAGACATTGAGGCAGCAATTCCCAGCGAAAAACCTTTTTGAAATGTGGCCTCACCGCCATCTCAAGCTCAGCTTAACTCCTTCAAGGATAAGAGGAAATGGGAAGGGAACCAGAATGCTCAAGGACAAAAGAAACAATGGCAGACTCCCAACCAAGCTCCAGGATTTGGAAACCACCTACTTCCTATCCGAAGTTACCAAGCCAAACTTCCTCCTGGCCCTAAGTGCAACAAGACACCCATCGGGATTTGCAAAGTAGGGACTGACACTTGCTTTACATGTGGCAAAATTGGTCACTTCGCAAGGAATTGTCCCAACAAACCTCCAGAGATAAGCAAGATCACAACTGCGAACAATGCATGCCCTAGAAGAAAATAAGCAACAACCGCATCGTTAGCCCCAACGACCCAGCCTTCCATCACAAGCAAGAGCTTACGCACTAAGCCGGAACCGGTCTGAGAAGAACAAAGGGAACTTGGCAGGTATGGGAAAACTACTTGACATACCTATCATTCTTTTGTTTGATACTGACGCCTTGCATTCATTCATATCAGCACTCTGCGAGATACTTTAGAACTACCAACGAAGCCAGCCGAACCTAAGGTTAGATTAGTTTCACCAATAGGAGGCATTGTGGAAATCAAACACCTATGCTTGAACGTAGAACTTTCTTTTGGAGATCATAAACTCATACCAACAACTTGAGTATCATGTCAATGACAGGCGTTGACATAATCTTAGGGATGGATTGGTTAGCTGAAAACTATGCCACCATCTTATGCAATGAACGACAAATTTCTTTCCAATCCCCTAAAAAGAACAAACGAGCTTTCATGGGATTAGTATGGGGAAGTGAAAATCCGTAATCTTCGCCCTTCAAGCTGCGACTCTCATGAGGAAAGGCCATCCTTCCTAACTTGTCTATCTAAAAGAGGAACGAGAAGCTAAGTGGAAAATTGAAGATGTGGATGTGGTGCGTGAATATCCAGACGTATTTCCCGAAACTCTTCCTCGGTTACCACCAGATAGGCAACTAGAATTTACCATAGATCCTGAACCTGGATCTGCACCAATCTCAAAAGCACCATATCGGATGGCTCCAAAGGAGTTAGAACTCAAGGTCCAACTTCAAGAACTAATGGACCTAGGTTTTATCCGGCCTAGTGTCTCACCTTGGGGAGCACACGTACCCTTTGTAAAGAAAAAGGACAGAACACTAAAGATGTGCATCGACTATCGAGAACTTAATAAGCTGACTCTCAAGAATAAATTTCCTCTACCAAGGATAGATGATCTTTTCGATCAACTCAAAGGGGCAAGCATATTCTCCAAGATAGATTTGAGATCCGGTTATCGCCAGCTGAAGATCCGACCAGGAGACATACCTAAGACAGCCTTTCGAACCAGATATGGCCACTACGAATTTGTAGTAATGCCATTCGGGTTAACAAATACCCCAGCCGTTTTCATGGATTTAATGAACAGAACCTTCCATCCATACCTCGACAAATTTGTCTAGGTATTCATAGATGACGTACTCATCTACTCAAGGGATAATGGCTACTCTAGTAATAGAACCAGACTTGAAAAACCGCATAGTGGAAACACAGAGAAGAGATGAGACCCTGGAAAAGATACGGGTAAAAGTGAGGATGGGCGATCAAGGGAATTACCGTGAAGAAACAGACAAGGCACTTACCTTTGAAGGAAGGTTGTGTGTTCCCAACAATGAGAAGCTCCGAGATGAAATTTTGAGTGAGGCACACGACACGCCATACACTGCCCACCCTGGGAGCACCAAAATGTACCACGATTTGAAGAAGAAATTTTGGTGGGAAGGAATGAAGAAAAGTATAGCATCATTTGTTGAACGATGCTTAACTTGTCAGCAAGTCAAGGCTCTACATCAACAGCCCTATGGAAAACTAAACCGCTGGAAATTCCTGAACGGAAATGGAACTTATAACAATGGATTTTGTGACGAGATTACCTAAATCCAAACGAGGAAATACCGTCGTATGGGTAATTGGAGATCGCCTCACCAAGAGTGCCCATTTTATACCAATTTTGATCCTGTACGGTTCAGATAAACTAGCCCAACTATACGCACGTGAAATCATACGTCTCCATGGAATACCAGTCCGAAAGAACGATCCAGACGTTAGAAGATATGGTTAGAGCGGTAGTGCTTGATAGAGGAGGAAAGAAATGCAGATATGGCGCCATACGAGGCCTTGTACGGAAAGAAATGCAGATAACCACTTTATTTGGATGAAGTCGGTGAAGGAAGAGTTCTAGGCCCAGATTCTGTAGGCAAAATGATTGAAATCGCCCGCCAAACTGAAGTCCTATGTCGATGCCCGCCGAACTGAATTACGGTTTGAAACAGGAGATAAAGTGATCCTAAAAGTGTCCCCTTCAAAAGGGATAAATAGATTTGGAATCAAAGGCAAGTTAAGACCTCGTTATATCTGACCATATGAGATCCTTGACAGAATAGGCCCAGTGGCATATCAATTGGCGTAGCCACCAAGTTTTGGAAACGTACACAACATTTTGCACATGTCGCAACTCAGGAAATATTTCTTTGATCCAAAACATGTAATTCATCAAGAGGAGATCGATATAAATCCAGATTTCAGTTACGAAGAGAGGCCTGAGGCCATTTTAGATCGAAGGGAGCAACAATTGAGAAACAAAACCATCACTACAGAGGAGGGGAATTGAGTTAGCGTCTAGGTGTCAGTGTTGTAGGTCTCCTTCGGTCGAGTATCTCAACCATGTCTTTTTTTCGAGTCAGTCGGCGATTTCTGCATGGGAGAATTTCGATGCCTGGTTTCCTTCCTCGCACACACCGATTCACACGAGCACTGATATTGCACTTAGATTAGGTCACTGGCGGAGGTCCTCTTTCCAGAGGGCTCCTGCTGGGGTTTGGAGCCCCTTGCACAGCGGAAGACATGCATAAACAAATAAATCAGATCTACAGATCTATTTGACCGATTATGAGATTAATTGATTCACATGTTAAACAATCAATTGCATGCTAGAACGCACATTAAATCATGCTTAAGGAATTTAACCCTAATTCATGAATTCCTACGGTTTAGAATTACCGATCTGAATCTCCAAAGAATCGATGATTGCTTGCGCCTTCTCCACGTGATGTTCTTCATGCTCAACCACAAACCTTCTAATCTGTATCCCGAACTCTGATAATGACCTTTGGGTGGGCAAAGCTTGTCAAAATCGAAAAGGGCTTGACTAGGCAGAAGACAGAATTCCCACCAGAAGGGAATGAAAATTTCCGTCTCCTCAGGAAAAGAGGGAGCACGAAATTTTATGATTAAATTCATTAATTTTGTCTTCTCTTTAGTCTCCTTTATATAGAGTTATGATGAGCCAGATTAGGGATCCATGGAGGTTGGACTTGGGCCAAACCTGTTGGACTTTTACTAATTAAATTGAGCCCAAATTTAATACAACTCTAATAGAATTGTAACATCCCAAATTTTGTGACATTTATTGAAGATATGTCGATTAGAAATTTCATTTATGAAATTTAAATTGTTGCTACGTGATTGAGTTTGATTATGTGGAATAAATCGTCATGGGGAAATTGGAATGAAGTACTAGTTATATTTAATGTGGGGAATCAATTTAAATAAAGATCATGCATCTTGTTCTAGCCAAATAAAGTGGCTATTGTCGGCCCCTCCAATTATTGGAAATTTTCTTGGATTTAATTAATTGTTTTGGGATATTCATCCAAATTAAATCCAAATCAAATTATCCCTAAATTGTGCTACATGAAACTCGAACTCTAACCTATTATTTTTGTGAGTTTCGGATATCCTCTACTTGAATTAAGAGGATGAATTAGTTTCTTTGATAAAATTGGTACTTTGTTGATTCCTTCATTTATTTTAAATCCAATTAAATCTTGCCACATTTTATTCCCTTACCCCAATTAAATTAAGAGTTGCATTATTTCCTTGTGGCTAATTAAGCCAATTTTCGGACCCCTATTTGTAGAGGAGAATATATTTGTTTCCTATTTTGTGGAATTCCCTTTATTCAATACCAAATTAATACCTAAGCCACATTAATTGGGATGTGAATATTTTCCTTCTATTGTGTCTCAATCCCACACTTTTTTTTAGCTTAATTTCCTTGGGAGAAATCTATTTTATTGCTGCCTATTTTATGAGAGTCTTTTCCTATAAAGAAATTACCAAATTTAAATCCTATTCTATTTAATTGAGGATTTAAATAATTTCCTTGTGCACACCATCAAGATTTTCGCCCCTTCCCTCATTATTTCCTACTTGGAGATTTAATTTATTTTGTTCCCTTGTTTATGGAATATTCATTGACTTATTTCCTAAATTGTGAATCTATTTCTCTCCAAGTAATTACCAAATAAATTCCTTATTGAATTTATTAACCTAATTTTCAAAATTTTGCCTTCTTTTTAATTGTGGGATTATATTTATTGGCCTCTATTTATTCCTCCACAATTAATTAATTAACTAATTTATGGGATTAAACCTAGGACTATATAATCACCTAAACTAAACCCTAGCCCCCATTCTCCCTCATAATTTTCGTGCCTCACCTCTCCTCCCTCTCTTCAACCTCTCCAAAATTTCTTCCATCCTTGTTCTTGCATCCATTGAAGTTTTATTTTCAAGAGTTCCCGACGAATCGCATCAATCTTTGCTTCTACCGTTTGGTTTTCGATTCAAGAAGGTATAACTAAATCTTTTCCTCATCTTCTCCATTGAAACCTTGTTCTTGATTCATTCATGCATATAGTGAGTGTAGGAATCACAGATCGCAAAATTAATCTGTGGGAATTTGTGTTTGTATGAGAAAAACTGGGAATATGCGATTGTGAATGAATGTGTAAAGTTTGAACGATTCATTGGTGAATGATGTGTGGTTATATGAGAACATGGTTTTGAGAACCTTTTGAAGCATGTTTGTGTGTGGGAAGCATGAAAAATTGTGTTTGGTTGAATGAGGAAGAAACCAAAATTTCGAAGTTTTGAGACCTGAAAACTGTGGTGTTCGGACAGTGGATTCCGACGTGTGTTTGACTGAACAAAGGATCTTATTTTGGTTCGACTTTTTAACAGAGTAAACTTCAGGGTGTTTTCTGTGTGGTGTGTAAATTTCAGCCCCTTTTTACGAAAGATGAAATTTTAATAAATTTTTGAAGTTGACTGCGCAATCTGCCAGAAACTTGTATTCTCGTCTAGAATATTTAATTTCTATTTGACCGACCAAATGGCCTCATTTTGACTTGAATTTTAAACTGGATGAAATTCGAAGTGTCTTCTATGTTTTGTGAAAATTTCAGCCTGATTGGGCATCGGATGAAATTTTGGTGAATTTTTCAAATGAACTGCGCAGTGCTGCCAGAATTTTTATGTTCCGACCAGAGAGTTGCATTAATGTTTTGACTGACCAATCGACATGATTTGAGTGAGAAATTTTAACTGGATGAACTTGAATGTGTCTACTGTGTTGTGACCAAATTTTAGCTTCATATGAGGTCGGATGGAGTTTTGGTGATTTTTACAAACAAACCGCACAGTTCTGCCAGATTTGTTGTTATGTGGAAATATCACTTGTTGCCAAGTTTTAATGAATTATATGATGCATGTATGATTTGGAAAGGTATCCTGTGACGTGATTATGTGTGACACGTTGAAAAATATTATGGCATGTTGTTCCTTAGGTTGATGAATGTTGGGATGGGTAAATTAATGGAATGATAAAAGGAACGATAGGACATGCATGGTAATGTGAATTTATGGAAGGCTGATTTGTGTTGTGATGATTGGCAAGGGTTATTGTGTGTACGTGAGCACAAGGAACGAGAGTTGCCTTAAGTGGATATTGAATTGATTAAACCAACGAGGTGGGCTTTCCTTAGAAATCTTTTTATTTTCCGAAAATATGATGTGGTGTTATAAGGGTGGTTTAACTTGTTATGTCATGCCATGGATTGTTTTGATTGAGATTATGTGCCTGATGCCTAGTTCGTCTGAGTTTACTCCGTTAGGCTATATGGCTGTGTTGTGAAACGAATTCGGGTCTGAGTAGGGCCGCAAACCCTATCAGGCTGTGTACACTGGTGAGATCGGGAGCCGTCCTTGCTAGTCGGCCGGTCTCATGGGCGAATAGTGTGGCCACACTTTCGTCGCACTGTGGATTGATGATTGTGATTGATGGATTGTTGAGAAAATGGGGAGATTATTTGACTGGCCTGTCTATGAAACGTTTTTGTGTTCTCGATGATATTTCTTTACTACGTATAAAACTCGAGATCACTGTTATGGATGACATAACTGTATAAATGTTTTCGGCATGATCCCATTGAGTACAACAAGTACTCAGCCTTGCATATGTTTTTCCCTATGTGCAGGTTGAGCGGGATGTTGCGGTGGATGTTGAGTTGGCCTAGGAACTTTGGATGCGTTGTGTCTTCATACATACACGTCATCCTTGACTCTCTTTAAACCTTATTTCCGCTGCTTTATTTTTGAACTATGCCTCAAGACTTTATTCTGTTTCGTACTGTGTTTGAGCATGTTTGATTGTGTTAGACGTTAATCTGATGTTTACCTTGTTACTCTGAAATGGTTTTTCGTGAACTAAACCAAATGTTTTCTTTTGGAAGTTAATTGGATTTTAATATTTATTTTCTTAGCTGCTTCTTTTGAAAAATCCTTTGCCATAAGTCGTTGCTAATTAATAATAAATTTATAACATGAAGTTTCTTTAAACTAAAAATTTGTTGTCTAAACTTTTAATGAACTAAAATATTATTCCTTTAAGCTAATTAAGTTTTCATATAAAATGTTATCCTTGTAAGTTGTCATTTTTGTCATCCCGTGGTCACGATCGCCTCGTTTGTAGTATCCCTAGTTTGGACAGTCGTGACAGAGTGGTATAAGAGCTTTGTGATTTCGCTCTGGTCCGAGAGTCTTCTTTCACTTTAAGTCTAGATTAGTGAACCCTTATTGACTAGAAGTGTCACGAAGGCTCAACATCCAAGCATCACGCTCAACCAAGGAAAGTGAGGTATGTTTTAAGTTGTTGATGAAATATGAGAACGATGTATAAGATTGATGATATGATGAGGATGGTTTGGGCAAAAGAATGCATGAGCATGTAATTACGTGATGATGTGATGTGATTCTAAATTCGTGAATAAATGATGTGAAAAGGACGTAAATGTGAGCATGATTTGCGTGATGATCTAAACACGTGTTATATGTGTGAAAACGATAGTGTGATTATGTGGAA
The DNA here is from genome assembly GCF_004379255.2 of Salvia splendens. Lineage (NCBI taxonomy): Eukaryota > Viridiplantae > Streptophyta > Magnoliopsida > Lamiales > Lamiaceae > Salvia > Salvia splendens. Next base: position 13,174,728 of record NC_056052.1, read on the forward strand.
TATGGGCATGATTGGCAATATGATCTAAGCACGTGTTGTATGTGTGAATATGATATTGTTATGGAATGATTATGTGGGACATGAGCAAGATTGGTATGATTACCTAAGTATGTAATATATGTGTGAAAGTGATGACGTAAGCATGCGAACATAGGAAGATGGAGTGTTTTATACGAAAGATGAAGATTGATGAGTTGTTTTGAGAATGTTGTAATTTTTTTAAAAAAATGTTTGTTTCAAACATATAGGTGAAGTGCATGGTGTCTGATTATGTGGAAAAAAAAACTTTGAGGTTGATGTTTTACAATGGTAAGGACTAGTTGTTCATAGTGGAATTTGATTGACAAAACTATAACATGTTATGAGAAATTGTTGAAAATTTCAGAAAATCTTTGAACCTTGAACGAAAGCATGTTAGTTCGTTTCTTTTGGGAAAATTTAGACCTGGAAGTGAATGAGGAATATGACGTAGTTATGCATGGCGATATATGTGTATGGTTGAATCTTTTGGTATGTGAATCATGTTTTAAGTGATGAATTATGAACGTAAAAGTGTGAGGTACTTTATGAAAGTGTTGGTAGAAGAAAGTATGATACTATGAACTTTGTTGCAAACCTAGAATGACCAAGATGTCTGTTTGATCGAACGATATCGAACTTAGTTGTTACAACTACAATATCACTTTTCTGAGGGATAAGATAAATGGAAATATGTAGTGCGAATTCAAACTCCACTAGATGATTACAAATTCACTATCGTTTTTCCTGAACGATAAGAATAAAGAGAATACGAAGAGACATTACGTACAAAAGAACTTCAAGAGGAGATGCTAAATGATTTAATCCTACAACGGGGAGAGATCATACTTGTGATCTAAGATGTAAACTCATTCTTGCGTCAAAAGTGGTGGTGCGACGAAGATGACTGTTATAGCACGTTGGGAGCGCGAGTATAATTGCGATGTTTTAAGAGAATGGTTTTTATGAGGTGCAAAGAATATTATGAAGATATGGATTCCGACTATCATTATTAGTGGCAACGATATGAAGAATCTTAGCGTGGAACCCACAGCTCCTTGAGCGATGTTACCAGTTTCGGCCTGCGAAAGATGAATGAGGAGGTGCGATTTTAAAAGCTAGAACGAACTTTTTAATCAACGGTTCTTACTTGGATTCTAAGGAGTTGTCTTTCAAGACCTTTCAAATAATCGTGAGCCCCTGTCTATTTAACATCTTGTTTCACTCACTCTTTGCAAGTAACACTTATTATTTCTTTTCATTCATTGAGTCATAACTCACTTTCAGTTCTTGGAAAGTAGTGTTGCCTTCATAACTTTGGACACTTGGATTGATTGTAGACTTCCTTGACCTATTATTTACGAACAATGTTTTGACCTTGTGAGCCTTTGCTATTAAACTTCATTTCTAAGGCTGCTTACAGTTATGTCCTTCAACATGTTCACGTTTCACAGACATGTTTTCTATGGGATATTCTTCTTCGAACTATTTTTTTCAGCCTTTCATTCTGTAACCATGTCTGTTCAAGATCTTTCTTACAGAGTGGAATTCTTTTGGTTCTGTTCCACTATATGTATCATTTCCATATTATAACTTTTCTTTTTACAAAACAAAGTTAAGGCCTACATTTTGTACCTTGCCATAACGAATTCAATCCACTAGATTTTCTTTCAAAAGTTCCTTTGACCTTCGTAGCCTACTACGAGATTTGAGATTTAATTCGATTCCATCCTATATTCATGATCTATCTTATGTTCTTTCAAGCTCCGTGGAGATGATCAAAACCAATTATTGCAAGTTAGTGAGACCCGGAAGAGTCGAGCTAGAGATGTTTTTTTTCTTGATTAATTCTGCAGTCTTTCTGCTTAAGACACTTTCAGCAGTGTAGCTACAATTTTGAAATCAGTTCATATCCAAGTAAGACTGCTTGATCATTTTTCGAGTTCTTAATGCTACACTTGGAGGAATGGGTGAGGTTGAGCTTTTCGAATGCACTTTATGCGGACGTGTTTGTAGACAGGTTGAATTGGGTTTGGGGTTGTCTTCACCGGTTGGAGGTTTGATTGATTTTGTGTGAACTTGCTCGAACATAGAGTTTGTGTTAGGAGGATTACGAGTAATGGCCCAACTGATGCACGTTATACCTTTGGAGAACGTAGATATAATTTTGGGAATGGATTGGCTTACCGAGAACCATGCAACGATTTACTGTAAAGAGAGACAGATTTCTTTTCAAGCCCCGGGCAAATAGCCGACTATCTTATATGGTATCTCCATGAACCGACGAACCTCCATAATCTCCGCATTGCAAGCAACCACGATGATAAGAAAAGGGCGTCCAACGTATCTTGTGTACTTGAACAGAGAGGTAAAGAAGGATTTGAAAGTGGGAGACGTGGCAGCAGTACGAGATTTTCCCGATGTGTTTCCCGAAGCTTTGCCTGGACCGCCACCCGACAGACAGGTAGAGTTCACTATTGATTTGGAACCAGGGTCTGCGCCAGTATCAAAAGCGCCATACCGAACGGCCCCTAAAGAGTTGGTAGAGTTGAAGATCCAGTTGCAAGAACTGTTAGACTTGGGTTTTATTCGACCTAGTGTGTTACCGTGTGGAGCGCCAGTGTTGTTCGTTAAGAAGAAGGATGGAACAATGAGGATGTGCATCGACTATCGTGAGCTTAACAAGATGACCTTGAAGAACAAGTACCCACTGCCAAGGATTGATGATTTGTTTGACCAACTTCGAGGATCGGGCGTATTTTCGAAAATGGACTTGAGATCGGGATATCATCAACTAAAGGTCTGACGAGAGGATGTGCCTAAGATTGCTTTTCGCACTCGTTATGGCCATTATGAATTCGTCGTGATGCCATTTGTGCTTACCAACGCCCCGGCCGTCTTCATGGACTTGATGAACCGAGTTTTCCACGAGTACCTTGACAAGTTTGTGTTAGTCTTCATCGACGACGTTTTAGTACACTCAGAGAACGAGGAGGAACATGGATGGCACCTGCAAAATGTGTTGGGAACGTTACGAAAAGAGAAGCTTTATGCCAAGTTCAGTAAGAGTGAGTTTGGTTGACTCGAGTGAACTTTCTTGGTCCTATCGTGACGGCTAATGGAATTCAAGAGGACCCATTGAAGGTCGAGGCTGTGCAAAATCGAAAGTCGCCGAAAACGCCGAGTGAAATCCGTAGTTTCTTGGGATTGGCGGGATACTACCGACGTTTCATCGAGGGATTCTCTAAAATCGCGAGACCAATGACACAACTGTTGAAGAAAGGAATCAAAGTGGTTTGGACGCCGGAGTGCGAGGCGAGTTTCCAACTGTTGAAAGAGAAGTTGACTACAGCACCTGTTCTAGCTGTACCGGCAGCCGACAAGGACTTCGCCGTCTATACTGATGCATCGAAAGTAGGACTTGGATGCGTGTTGATGCAAGATGGGAAAGTGATAGCATACGCTTCCCGACAGTTGAGACTGAATGAATTGAATTTTTCGACTCACGACTTGGAACTAGCAGCAGTAGTGCATGCACTGAAAATTTGGAGACATCATCTCTATGGAGTGAGATGCGAAATATATACGGATCACAAGAGTCTCAAGTATTTCTTCGAGCAAAAGGAGCTAAACATGCGGCAGCGACGTTGGTTAGAGATCGTGAAAGATTACGACTGTGGTATTCACTATCATCCGGGCAAGGCGAACGTAGTAGCCGATGCTTTGAGTAAGAAGAACCAACCGCAATAGGCTTATTTCCTAACGCAAGAGGAAGCGTTGATTCGCGAATTCGACAGAATGAGTTTGGAGATATTGAAAGCGCCCGAGACAGTAGGAGGAAGAATAGCGACGCTAGTGATTGAGCCAGATTTGAGAACCAAGCTCATAGAAGCCCAACGAAGTGATGAGAAGTTGGAAGAATTACGTGTGAAGGTGAGAGCCGAGAAGCTTGACGTACGATGGACGATTGTGTGTGCCGAGCGATGAGGCGCTAAAAGACGAGATTTTGAGTGAAGCGCACGACACGCCTTACACTGCTCACCCCAGAAGCACGAAGATGTATCGAGATTTGAAGCAATGTTTTTGGTGGAATGGAATGAAAGAGGACGTAGCGTCGTATGTGGAGCGATGTCTAGCATGTCAACAAGTGAAGGCCTTACACCAACGGCCATATGGAAAATTGCAACCACTTGAAATTCCCGAGTGGAAGTGGGAGCATCTAGCTATGGATTTCGTGACGGGTTTGCCGAAGTCACAAAAGGGAAACACTGCGATATGGGTAATTATCGATCGACTTACTAAAAGCGTGCACTTCTTACCGATTAAGATTACTTATGGAGCGGACAAGTTAGCTAAACTCTACGTGAGTGAGATTGTACGTTTGCATGGAGTGCCAAAGACCATTGTATTCGACCGCGATACGAAGTTCACATCCAAATTTTGGATGAGTTTTCAACGGGAATTGGGCACACAATTGAACTCCAACACTGCTTATCACCCACAATCGGACGGGCAGTCAGAGAGGACGATTCAAACACTTGAGGATATGCTGCGAGCCGTTATCTTAGATCGAAGGGAAAGTTGGGAAACTGTTCTACCGTTGGTTGAATTCGCCTACAACAATAGCTATCAAGCGACGATCGATATGGCTCCGTATGAAGCTTTGTATAGCAGGAAGTGTCAATCCCCACTCTATTGGGATGAAGTTGGCGAGAGGAAGATGTTAGGACCCGACGCTATAAGGGAAATGATCGAAATTGTACATCAAATCCGCGTAAGGATCAAAGAAGCTCAAGCTAGGCAGAAGTCGTATGCTGACGTGCGTCGAACGGAAATCAAATTCGATGTTGGTGACAAAGTATTCTTGAAAGTAACCCTGACGAAAGGAGTTGTGAGGTTTGGAGTGAAGGGCAAGCTGAAACCGCGTTTTGTAGGACCGTACGAGATTATTGATAAAGTAGGCCCTGTAGCGTACTGCTTGGCGTTACCTCCCAGTTTTGGGAACGTGCACAACGTGTTCTATGTGTCGCAGTTGCACAAGTACGTGTTTGACCCCAAGCACGTGATTCATCAAGAAGAAGTGATCTCAACCTCCGAAATGAGCTACGAGGAAAGACCCGAGGCAATCCTAGATCGGAAGGTGCAAGAGTTGCGAAACAAGTCGATAGCATCCGTGAAGGTGTTGTGGAAGCACCATGGTCCCGAGGAAGCCACGTGGGAGTTAGAAGATAAAATGAAAGAAAAGTTTCCCGAGTTGTTTATGTGAGACGATCAAATTTCGGGATGAAATTTCTATTTAGAGGGGAAGGATGTAACATCCCAAATTTTGTGACATTTATTTAAGATATGTTGATTGGAAATTTCATTTATGAAATTTAAATTGTTGCTACGTGATTGAGTTTGATTATGTGGAATAAATCGTAATGGGGAAATTGGAATGAAGTGCTAGTTATATTTAATGTGGGAAATCAATTTAAATAAAGATCATGCATCTTGTTTTAGCCAAATAAAGTGGCTATTGTCGGCCCCTCCAATTATTGGAAATTTTCTTGGATTTAATTAATTGTTTTGGGATATTCATCCAAATTAAATCCAAATCAAATTATCCCTAAATTGTGCTACATGAAACTCGAACTCTAACCTATTATTTTTGTGAGTTTCGGATATCCTCTACTTGAATTAAGAGGATGAATTAGTTTCTTTGATAAAATTGGTACCTTGTTGATTCCTTCATTTATTTTAAATCCAATTAAATCTTGTCACATTTTATTCCTTCACCCCAATTAAATTAAGAGTTGCATTATTTCCTTGTGGCTAATTAAGTCAATTTTCGGCCCCCCTATTTGTAGAGGAGAATATATTTATTTCCTATTTCCAAATTAATTGGGGATGTGAATATTTTCCTTCTATTGTGTCTCCATCCCACACTATTTTTTAGCTTAATTTCCTTGGGAGAAATCTATTTTATTGCTGCCTATTTTATGGGAGTCTTTTCCTATAAAGAAATTAGCAAATTTAAATCCTATTCTATTTAATTGAGGATTTAAATAATTTCCATGTGCACACCATCAAGATTTTCGCCCCTTCCCTCATTAATTTATTTTTCCTTCTTTTTAATTGTGGGATTATATTTATTGGCCTCTATTTTATTCCTCCACAATTAATTAATTAACTAATTTATGAGATTAAACCTAGGACTATATAATCACCTAAACTAAACCCTAGCCCCCATTCTCCCTCATAATTTTCGTGCCTCACCTCTCCTCCCTCTCTTCAACCTCTCCAAAATTTCTTCTATCCTTGTTCTTGCATCCATTGAAGTTTTATTTTCAAGAGTTCCCAATAAATCGCATCAATCTTTGCTTCTACCGTTTGGTTTTCGATTCAAGAAGGTATAACTATATCTTTTCCTCATCTTCTCCATTGAAACCTTGTTCTTGATTCATTCATGCATATAGTGAGTGTAGGAATCACAGATCGCAAAATTAATCGGTGGGAATTTGTGTTTGTATGAGAAAAACTGTGAATATGCGATTGTGAATGGATATGTGTAAAGTTTGAATGATTCATTGGTGAATGATGTGTGGTTATATGTGGACATGGTTGTGAGAACCTTTTGAAGCATGTTTGTGTGTGGGAAGCATGAAAAATTGTGTTTTGTTGAATGAGGAAGAAACCCTAATTTCAAAATTTTGAGACCTGAAAACTGTGGTGTTCGGACAGTGGATTCCGACTTGTGTTTGACTGACCAAAGGATCTTATTTTGGTTCGACTTTTTAACTGAGTAAACTTCAGTGTGTTTTCTATGTGGTGTGTAAATTTCAGCCCCTTTTGACTAAAGATGAAATTTTAATAAATTTTTGAAGTCGACTGCGCAATTCTGCCAGAAACTTGTATTCTCGCCCAGAAAGTTTCTTTTTCTATTTGACCGACCAAATGGCCTCATTTTGACGTGAATTTTGGACTGGGTGAAATTCTAAGTGTCTTCTGTGTTTTGTGAAAATTTCAGCCTCATTGGGCATCGGATGAAGTTTTGTGAATTTTTCAAATGAACTGCGCAGTGCTGCTGGAATTTTTATGTTCCGACCAGAGAGTTGCATTAATGTTTTGACTGACCAATCGACATGATTTGAGTGAGAAATTTTAACTGGATGAACTTGAATGTGTCTACTGAGTTGTGACCAAATTTTAGCTTCATATGAGGTCGGATGGATTTTTGGTGATTTTTACAAACAAACCACGCAGTTCTGCCAGATTTGTTGTTATGTGGAAATATAACTTGTTGCCAAGTTTTAATGAATTATATGATGCATATATGATTTGGGAAGGTATCCTGTGACGTGATTATGTGTGACACGTTGAGAAATATTATGGCATGTTGTTCCTTAGGTTGATGAATGTTGGGATGGGTAAATTAATGGAATGATAAAAGGAACGATAGGACATGCATGGTAATGTGAATTTATGGAAGGCTGATTTGTGTTCCTTAAGTGGATATTGAATTGATTAAACCAACGAGGTGGGCTTTCCTTACAAATCTTTTTATTTTCTGAAAATATGATGTGGTGTTATAAGGGTGGTTTAACTTGTTATGTCATGCCATGGATTGTTTTGATTGAGATTGTGTGTCTGATGCCTAGTTCGTCTGAGTTTACTCCGTTAGGCTATATGGCTGTGTTGTGAAACGAATTCGGGTCTGAGTAGGGCCGCAAACCCTATCAGGCTGTGTACACTGGTGAGATCGGGAGCCGTCCTTGCTAGTCGGCCGGTCTCGTGGGCGAATAGTGTGGCCACACTTTCGTCGCACTGTGGATTGATGATTGTGATTGATGGATTGTTGAGAAAATGGGGAGATTATTTGACTGGCCAGTCTATGAAACGTTTTTGTGTTCTCGATGATATTTCTTTACTACGTATAAAACTCGAGATCACTGGTATGGATGACATAACTGTATAAATGTTTTCGGCATGAGCCCATTGAGTACAACAAGTACTCAGCCCTGCATATGTTTTTCCCTATGTGCAAGTTGAGTGAGATGTTGCGGTGGATGTTGAGTTGGCCTAGGAACTTTGGATGCGTTGTGTCTTCATACATAGACGTCATCCTTGACTCTCTTTAAACCTTATTTCCGCTGCTATATTTTTGAACTATGCCTCAAGACTTTATTATGTTTCGTACTGTGTTTGAGCATGTTTGATTGTGTTAGGCGTTAATCTGATGTTTACCTTGTTACTCTCAAATGGTTTTTCGTGAACTAAACCAAATGTTTTCTTTTGGAAGTTAATTTGATTTTAATATTTATTTTCTCCTTTGTTTCTTTTGAAAAATCCTTTGCCATAAGTCGTTGCTAATTAATAATAAATTTATAACATTAAGTTTCTTTAAACTAAAAATTTATTGTCTAAACTTTTAATGAACTAAAATATTATTCCTTTAAGCTAATTAAGTTTTCATATAAAATGTTATCCTTGTAAGTTGTCGTTTTTGTCGTCCCGTGGTCACGATCGCCTCGTTTGTAGTACCCCTAGTTTGGGCGGTCGTGACAAGAATATTATTATCATCCACTATAGTATAATAAATATCCATTAATTAATTTAAGTCTACTATTTGACTTTAATTAATTAATATCTTTTTTCAGGAGTTGTCTAGTTCAAAATCTTTAGTTATTATTCTGGAATAAATTCCAACCGACCGGGTTTCTGAATAATAAAACCTTTTTCGAACACCTCTTGAGGATATTATCAAACTGGACTCACCCAGCACACGATTCATTGCAATAACAATACTAGCACCTCTAGACATTGATCACCACTACCCAAGATACCAGGATTCTTGGATTGCAAAAAATCCGCACCATTTGATAAATCAAAGTAGTGCATAATCAATATCGTATGCTCAATGTTATGTCAACAATGATTAAGAAATAAAAATCACTGAGACCTCGTCTTTCAGTAAATAGCAAGAAAGACTTATCTCAACTGTTAGATCCTTCAGTGCTATACCACACCAGTGTCATTTATTTCCAAAGGTAAGGAAGCATGCGGACTGACACTGCAACCTTTCACGATAGGTAGCCAAAGCCTATCTAGGTTGTGAAATTATTTTTCTCTTCTATAAAGAACCGACTGCGTCACCTTCTGTGAACGTCTTTCACGACCAGGCTACTATGCATAAGAATTATGACTTATTTGCTTCTTATACATTTAAATGTTTGAGAAACATCTTATAAATGCATAAGCAAACACCAATGCGATAAAATTAATTCTTCTCGCCTTGGGTTAAAAGTGGATTGTAGAGTTTATTGTATACAAGCAATTATATTCGTGCAACATGCTCGTAATATGCTTTTCAGTATACCAATCCTAACAGCTCCCGCCATGCATATTAGTTTTCTTGTTCCTTATTTGATTGCTTGGTTTCTTTGGACGGAGAGGAACGGCTGCAAGCATAGTGGACGGCTACAAGCATAGTGGTCATCCTTTTCATCATTCACTTGTTACTTGGCAGGTCACTCATCATCTGCATGTGCTAGTTCTGGCCGGCAGGATCATCTCGACTCATTGGAGGGGATGCTCTCCGTCGGTTGTTTTGATGCCTTTCTCCCCCCACACAGCGTGTTCTGCGGTCGCTCATGGTCCTATGGCATCCCCCGGATGCACCTTGGGTGAAGCTGAACACAGACGGTGCCTTATCTAGATCGACACTGGCGGCGGGGGAGGGAGGATTGGTCCGTGGTTCTGATGGAGGCCTTTTGCGGGCTTTTTGTGCTCCGGCAGCTGCATCATCGAGCTTTGAAGCGGAGCTTTTGGCTCTGATTCGGGGTTTGGAGATGGCTATGGAGCTTTCTACTCACATTTGGATAGAACTGGACTCAACGGTTCTGGTTAGTTTATTGGCTTTTGGACACCTTGGCTCCGCGGATTTTAGACACCATATGGGCATATCATCCGCTTATTATTTCCTTGAAGCTAAATAGATTATTATATTTTATTGGACAAGGTCCATCACACGGAATTAATTTCAAAGGGAGTTAATATTGTTATACGGAGTCAGAAGCGTAGGAGGTGCACTTTCCTATCCTAAAATGGATAAAAATATGAAGTATTGTTTTATGATGATTAATTATGAAAGTAATGTTGTCATGCCATAAATGTTTTGTTTTATGTATGATGCCTATCTGTTTGGTTATCCCTACTCGGACTAGTGTACACGTGGACCGTGTGTCATCGAGAGGGTTGGCTGGTCTGGTACTCGTGGAAATGGCCACTTTCGAATAGGAGTGCCTTCCCACATATTCACACCTTTAGACACCAATGAAGATTTACCACAAATTATTATAAAACTTAATAACTAATTAGTCACAATATTGAGTATACATAAATATCATAAACTACAAAAAAATATTTAAATAAATTAAACAAAAATTTGTGTAAATAAAATATAAATTTTGTTAGGTTTAGTATACTGGAAAGCATGTTTCGAGCACGAATAGAATCTTGCTTGTATACAAAAAAGACTACAATCCGCTTTTAACCCGATTAAGTATTATTTGAGCAATTTCGCACGAATAGAATCAGTATTATAATTAAATTGTGTTTGCTTGTGCATTTATAAGATGTTTTACCAACATTTAAATGCATAAGAAGCAAATAAAGCATAAGTCTTTTGCTTAGTAGACTGGTTGTGGGCGTCGTCCTCTTAGAAACGAGGTCATAAACAATTGTTTCTTAATCAACATACGTTGGCATTGAGCATACGTTATTGATTATGCATTACTTTGACTTATCAAATGGTGAGGGTTTTTCGCAACCCAATAATCCCGATATCTTGGGTAGTGGTAATTAATATCTAGCGGTGCTAGGATTGCTATTATGTTGAATCGCGTAATGTCTTCTAGAGGAGCTCGAAACAAGGTTTTATTATTCTGAAAACTGGCCAGTTATTATTCCATGAATAATAAATAAATGTTTCTTGCTAAGTCCACTATTTGAATTAAAAAGATGTTAATTAATTAAGTCAATAGCAGATATTAATTTATTAATGGATATTTATATCTTAAGCGCAGGAAATAATAATTTAAACGAGGAAACCCGGATTACTTGTAATTTCGGATTTGGATGGGAAGTACAATATTATTACTGTGGTGGCTGATAATAATATTCCAATATAAACTTATATTAAATTATGGGTTCAATTTAATTAGTAAAAAGCTAATTGGGGGAGGCCATATCCAAAACCTTCCATACATCCCTGACTAGACCCAATACGTAACTTAATATAAATAGGAGCATAAAGGAGAGACAGAATTCGTTAATTTCTCTATATAAAATTTCGTCTTTCTTTAATTAATGAAGGAGACTATTTTTTTTCTCTTCTCCTACTTTGTGTGGGAGTTCTGTCTTTTTTATTCGAGTCATAGTATTTTGATAAGATCAGCCACACTGATTTTGAAATATAGTTCGGGAACCAGTCAGAAGATCTGTGGTCTAGTATTGAAGATCATCGTGGAGAAGGCGCAAACAATCGATGATTCTTTGGAGAATCAAATCGGTAACTCTAAACTGTAGTATTCATGTTTAAGATTTATTTTCTTTAAGCATGCAATTCTGTGTTAACATGTGAATAGACTAATTCCATAATCTGTCAAATAGATTATTTGTCTGATTTATTTATTTTGTACAAGTCTTCCGCTGTGCAAGGGGATCCAAACGTCACCAAATTTATATTAAAACAATTAAAAAAATATCAAACTAAAACGCAAGTATTACTATTAAATATAAAAAAGTTAAATTCCAAAATTAATTTACAAAAATTGAACCATAATTAGTATTTACAATATCGTATTGGCACATCCCTAAAATTTTAGCTCCCACAAAAATAGATACCCCGCAAAACAAAATCTCCATATTCTATATACAGGAATACTCCTAAGATCTGCAAAATCCAGAAGATAACAACAGGAGAGAAATGGTAATTTTCAAAGACTCAAATACATAACTTCAATATATTACTCTGCAATTTAGTTTTGATAAAATTTAATTTAAATTCAATAAGTACTAAAGATTTCTTCTCAATATAGATATGGTTGAACATAGCAAAACTTCACAGAAGATTAATACACACACAAAGAACATAGGAAAAACAAAAGTAAATATGTCTCTTCAAATACCAATGGTAATATTCACAGTTAAAACTTTGAATTTATAAAAAAAATAAGCACCTGGTAAGTTTTTAAGGGCTTAATTCCTTAACGGTGATCGGCGGAGTGTTGCTTGGCGATCAAGACAAACTTCCGGCGTCCTGAGATAGGATCGGCGGTGATTCTAGTTTCGTGCTGTGCGCGGAACTCCTCCGTCGGGCAGCAGCAATACTAGGGTAGAGAATACTCCGGCGTCCAATTAGGATCGGCGGAGGGAATCCAAAATTAGGATTGGAAAACACACGTTATCTTTGGGAGAGAAAATATTTCATTAATTGATTGAATGAATAAAAAGATAACAGTCTATCCTATTTATAATGCTACTGACTTAATGAACAAGAAAACAAAGATATAGAAAAAGATATGCTAAATCCCTATAATATCTAAACTAAATAATAATAATAGAGGTTCGTATCAACTCCCACACGGTTAAAATCCACCTTGTCCTCAAGGTGGAAACCACGAAGCAAAAAGGAGAGTTGAAAGCAGAAGCTTCGGCGAGGCAACTCCTCCTGGATCAAACACACACCGAACAGATGAACGTCTCCCTTCTTCACTTCCATAAAAAATCAACAAAGGAGACCCAACTTTGTCGGAAAAATTCCTTGCCAAATCGAAAAGCTTGTCCATGCCTCCCAGAATGCCCAAGCATGGCATGTCATTACTCGGAGGGATCAACCTTGCATCTTTGTCGAGCGATGTTGATCGATGATTCATACATGGAACATCACCGACATTCAAATCCACATAGACACAAGCAATTACGAGCAAATCGGTGTAAGCACCATCTCCTTTCTTGCCCCAACAATTTCCAACAACATTTTTGGATGACACTTGAACAACATTGAGTGAGGCGATTATCTTCTCCACTTCACCAATATAACCATCCTCCTCTTTATCCTCTAGCAATGTCTCCTCCTTTTCACCAATCTTCTCATCATATACCCCAACGAGCACTTGCGGTGGCTCACTGTCGTTCTTGACAATCCCTTTGTTCTTGAGGAACTCTCCAGGGGACTTGTTGTTTTGAACATCAAGAGGAGCGCCATCATTGTGAACATCGGTAATGTCATGGGGAACATCATCACCGAATACTATCCTGGGAGTATTATCAGTTTTCTCTTCGGCTAAATTCTCTTCTTGAATGTTCTCCTCAAACTCCTCCCCATCATCCGCATAACAGAGAATGCGTTGTTTACACACATGTCCCATCACCCATTTCTCGGGACAGTGCAAGCAGAGACCCAACCTGGACCGTTCTGACTTCTCCGCCTGGGAGACTCGTATTAGCGACAGGCGTGGCTGCTCTGGAGTTTGACTGGTCACACGTGCGGGCTGACTGTACAGGTCCCGCGTTGGCTTTTCGGTGGAGTAGCGGGGCTGGTGGGAGTCGGGCTGGACTCGCGCTCTCACATCCTCCCGAGGGCGAGGTCGGTCTCAGCACGTCTCCGAGTGTCGGGGACGGTCAACGGTCAGGTAGCCGCGGTCCTGCTGTTGCGCCGGTGGGTCCCAGCACATTGGGCGGTGCCGCTGCGTTGCGGTTGTCGGGTAGCGATCAAACCCTAATTGGGTCTGATGATCTCCGCGATCAGATAGGTGGCCATCCCTCTCGATGTAGCCACCGCGGTGTCGGGGCCAAGCGTCTTGCGCGCGATCGCGGTACCTGATGGGCTGGTATCTCGGCCGTGGGCGACGATCAGGTGGATCCAAGTGGTGTGAGACGTAGGGTGATTCTGGTTCAGGCCATGACGGCGGACGGAGTACTTCCACCCGGCTGCTTGGAGGGTCCCAACTGGTTACACGGCGAGGTTGGGCCGGGTGGTAGGGACGGAATGGTTGTGTGGCCTGAGGGAAGTCGTATTGACGACGGCGATAGCCGGTGTAGTCTTATGACATGTTGACGGACTGAGGCGTGGCTGTGGTGGTTGATGATCATTTGACTTCGACGCGGCACGCGGGAATCCTTCCCGTCGGGCGTTGCAGAAGTAGTGTTGTCCTGCGGCTAGAGCTCGGCAGACAGGCGGGACTCGACATCCAAAGCAGTTGCTGTGCGTGGAACGTTTTCCGTCGGGCAGCTGTGTAGCTTCGGTTCGAGATGGTGGGAGGGTCAGATCACGATGAAAGCACCAGTTGTTAAAGGCTTAATTCCTTAACGGTGATCGGCGGCGTGTTGCTCGGCGATCAAGACAAACTTCTGGCGTCCTGAGATAGGATCGGCGGTGATTCTAGTTTCGTGCTGTGCGCGGAACTCCTTCGTCGGGCAGCGGCAATACTAGGGTTGAGAATACTCCGGCGTCCAATTAGGATCGGCGGAGGGAATCCAAAATTAGGATTGGAAAACACACGTTATCTTTGGGAAAGAAAATATTTCATTAATTGATTGAATGAATAAAAAAGATAACAGTCTATCCTATTTAAAATGCTACTGACTTAATGAACAAGAAAATAAAGATATAGAAAAAGATGTGCCAGATCCCTATAATATCTAAACTAAATAATAATAATAGAGGTTCGTATCGGTTTACATCTGGAGAGTCTTTTCTTCAAAACATGAGAGATTTTTTAATTATTTTCATTGTTTCCTTATGTCAATAACTGCTGATTCACTCCGATGGTCGTAATTTAAAGAATCAAGATTTAATAAATCATTTTCTTGAAGTTTGAAACAATAAAAGATTTAAAAAATTAAACTAAATAATTACGTAAGACAATAACCAAAAGTTAAAAACAACTATTCACTTTCTAATCTTAAAGTTACTCTATTAATAATTAAAAATACACATATTTAATATTCATAATAATACATAAAATATCAAAATAACTCACAATATTTGCAAATACATAAATAAAATAACAAATCACAATTAAAAGAAACACTTATAATTAAACCTCAACTGCTAATATTATATATTACAAAGCAGGAGAACATTAATACAGATTTGCTCTTCTTTCTTGACTCTGTACAGAAACAAAGTCAATAACAAAATGAAAATAAAAGATGAGCAATACCACAAACTAACTTATCATAATCATAATACCTACATAAAACGAGAACATTACCGCCCAAATAATAATTCCATGACATCATCAAAATACACGAAACTGCACCTTCAATCTTTGGGCTCAATCTTAATCGCAACCAGCTTCTGCTTCTTCTTGGAATACTTCAAAGATCCATCAAAATCTTCAACCAACTTCCTCTTGATACGTGGAGTAATATCACCTTCATTTTTAACAACTCCACTCTTCCGCTCCACTGGTGGACAAACATCAGGTGTAACTTCTACATCAATGATAAAATCATCCTTCATCACTCCAGAATCTTTGCAGATAGAGTCAACACTCATAAAACCATCATCCAGATTCATTTCCACACCCATCTTCATACCACTCATACCGGGAGAGAAAACCTATCACCATACACGTAATATCCAAAATTCATTAATAATAATAGTATAATAATAAACGTTAACTACTACAAACAATTAAAAACTATAAATACCTTTAGAGAATCATCATCATTTCCCAAGTCAACAATTGGGGACAGCCTGTCGCATTCTTCTTGGACGAGATCATCCAAAGACTGTGAAGCATTGCCTTTATCCAAATTCGTAAACATATTGGCAGAATACTTATGAATGATTTCATCATTATAAACAACCTTTTTGACACTATATGGTTTCAAACTCAAGAAATCATCTGCTTTTCTAATCGATATATTAAAGAGCAACACTTTCCCAGTAATAACATTTCCAATTTCCTTGGGCACACAATTCGGTGAAACAACCTGTTTAACAAGAGGATAAAGCTGACTCGATTGAAATGAATGAGAGAAGAAAGATATTTTGGAGAGAAAAGATTGGATCTTATTGATTGATTATGAAAGCATACAAAGTACATCTTATATACTAAGCTAGCCGACTAACTACTCAACTAACTACATAACCGAAAGTAACTAACTTCCAGCTGTCACAACCAACTAAACCAACTAACTAACTCCAGCTGCATGAGAAGATGTTCGCGTATGGTCGACTGTATGGGAGCTTGCATGGTCTTGCATGAGTGTGAGTAGCTTTCTCGGATATAATCCTGATATAATTCTGATAGCCCCCCTCAAGATGGACTATATAGACTCTTGAAGCCCATCTTGATAAGTAAGTTGTGGAAAGGGGCTGCGGCCAAAGACTTGGTGAAGATGTCGGCTAGTTGAATGTTGTTGTGTACATGGACTGTTGTGATCACTCCTTCAAGCATCTTATCACGAACCGTGTGGCAATCGATTTCAATGTGTTTCGTATGCTCATGAAAAACAGGGTTAGAGCTGATGTAAACCGCAACTTGGCTATCACAATACAAAGGAACCGGTTTCTTTATCTCTATTCCAAAATCTTTCAGCAAGGCAATGATCCACACTACTTCACAACAAGCAAGTGCCATAGATCTGTACTCAGCTTCAGCAGATGATCTAGATACTGTGTGCTGCTTCTTGGATCTCCAAGAGAGCAGTGAAGTACCAAGAAATAAGCAGAAACCAGATATAGAGCGTCTGGTGTTCGGGCATCCAGCCCAATCTGCATCAGAAAAGATGCTCAGTGAGAGATCAGCTTGAGCTGAGTAGAATAGGCCATGCCCTATTGTGCCTTTGAGATATTTGAGAACTCTCTCAGCAGCAACAAGGTGATCTGAGCAAGGTTTAGAGAGGAATTGGCTTAGCTTGTTAACAGCAAATGTGATGTTTGGGCGTGTGATGCAGAGATATACAAGTCTTCCAACTAGTCTTCTATAAATTGTTGGGTCTTCGAGTGGAGGTCCTGTATTAACTTGTAATTGCTTGATAGAACCCATAGGAGTAGAGGCAGGCTTGCAACCGAGTAATCCAGCATCAGAGACCAGATCTAATGCATATTTGTGCTGAGAGATAAAAATTCCAGATTTGTTCCTAGCAATTTCAATGCCAAGGAAATATTTCGGATAGCACAAATCCTTGAATTTGAAGTGCTCAGCAAGGAAAATTTTAAACTCAGAGATCATGTTGTCATCACTACTAGCCACAAGTATGTCATCTACGTAAATGACCACACCAAAGTAGCTACCAGATGATGAATACTTGTAGAATAGAGAATGGTCTGAAGCTGACTGAGTTAAGCCGAAGCCTGAGAGAACTTGAGAGAACTTCAAGTACCATTGTCTGGAGGCTTGCTTGAGGCCGTAAAGGGACTTTTTCAGTCTGCAAACAAGCTGTTCAGAGCCGGGAGGGGGTCAGTGATCAGCAAACCAGGAGGAAATGTCATGTAAATTTCTTCTTCTAAATCTCCATATAAGAATGCATTGTTGATATCCAAATGAGCTAAAGTCCAACCCTTTATAGCAGCAAGAGATAGCATCAATTTAACTGTTGTGAGCTTAGCAACCGGTGAAAAAGTGTCATGATAATCAACACCAGCTTGTTGAGTGAATCCTTTGGCGACCAAACGTGCTTTAAACCTCTCCACAGTGGCATCAGCCTTAAATTTGATTTTATATACCCACTTGCAAGAGATGGGGACTTTACCCGGGGGTAGATAAGTGATAAGCCAAGTGTTATTTCTGATCAAAGCTTGCAGCTCTTCTTGCATAGCCGAAATCCACTCTTGGCTTTGAGAGGCTTTCTTATATGATGAAGGCTCAGAGAGTGTGGAGAGTAGAATGATGAATTTTTGGTAAGGCTTAGATAATTTTGATAGGGAGAAATAAGATGAGATGGGGTATTTGGACGATGTGGTGACTGAATTACAAATGTAATCAGCAAGATGGGATGGAGGTTTAAGGTGTCTGCCAGATTTTGAAGTAGTAGACATGGGAGCTTGCTGAGGTATGAGAGGATCAGAAGGAGTATCAGGAGATGAAGGAATCTGAGAAATGATAGAGTCAGTGGGAGTATGGAGTGAAGATGGGAAAACAGACTGAGATTGAGAAGAGAAAGGAAATTCAGTCTCATGGAAAGATACATTTCTGCTGATAAAAATTTCATGAGTATCTAAGTCCATGACTTTATATCCTTTATAGCCTGATGGATATCCAATAAAGATGCACTTGATGGATCTAGGAGAGAACTTGTTTTTGCTCTTATCCAAAGTGGATGCAAAACAAAGGCGTCCAAAGGTTTTCAGATTTGAGTAGGATGGAGCTTTCTTGAATAGAGCTTGGAAAGGGGTTGTGTTTTATGGAAGGACAGAAGATGGTGTTCTGTTGATAAGAAAAGATGTTGTCAAAATGCATTCCCCCCAAAATGAAATAGGTAAGTGGGATTGAAAGAGAAGGCTGCGGGCTACATTAAGGAGATGTTGATGTTTCCTTTCAACCCGTGCATTTTGTTGTGGAGTTTCCACACAAGAATGCTGAGCAATAGTCCCATATGATGAGATGAGAGATTGGAGATTGAATTCGGGGGCATTGTCACTCCTCATGACTTTTATTTTCTTGGAAAATTGAGTATTGACAGTGGCAAAAAATTGAGTGAGAACTGATTGTACTTCAGATTTGTGGATGAGAAGAAAGGTCCAAACAAATCGTGAGAAGTCATCCACTATGGTTAAGAAATACTTAAAACCATCATGTGTAGGTGTGGAAAAGGGACCCCATATATCACAGTGGATCATATCAAAAATTTCAGAAGAAGTGTATGTTGAGGCAGGAAATGGAAGCTTCTTTTGTTTGGCAATGAGGCATATTTGACAAGTAGTGAACTGAGAGTTTGAGGGAGACAGTATGGTGGATAAAAGTTTCAATTTATTGAATGAGGGATGACCTAAACGTTGATGCCATAGGTCAAGGCTTACAGCTGAATTTATAGAAGCAGAATTGAAAGAATGTGTTACATTTGAACTTGAACAAGGCTGAGATGCTTGTGAAATATCAAAGATGTATAGGTTCCCAACTCGATTACCCCTCCCAATCACTGTCCCCAGTGAAGCTTCCTGAATTTGGAAGGCATTATCAGTAAAGATGACAGTGCAAGTTGATGTTTGAGTGATAGCACTTACTGATATCAGATTAAAGGAGAATGATGGTACATGAAGAACTGAAGTGAGAGTAATGAGAGGAGTGAGTTGTATAGTACCTAGATGGGTAACTGGAGCTGTATTACCATTTGGGAGATTGACTGAAGCATTTGAAATAGGTGCGGCAGAAGTGAAGAGAGATTGATCATAGCATACATGGTGAGTAGCACCTGTATCTAGAATCCAAGTATGTGAACTGGAACATGAAGAAGAGATAGAATTTATGAAAGGAGTAAAGGAAACAGTACCAGAGAAGTTGTTGGATGATGAAGCTTGAAGTGAGGGTTGAGCAAAGAGGTCATTGGCTGAGGTATTTGCTGGTGTGGAGAGATTGTGGAGTTTCCGACTTTGCAAGAGACTGATAAGCTGTTGATACTGATCAAAACTTGGAAAATTAGCAGTGTCTTCAACATGATTAATAGACCTCTGCTGATGAGAGTTTGGATTTCCAGCAAAACCAGAAGCATGTGAAGGAAATCCAGCAGATTGTGGAGGTTTGCCTCTGCCTCGGCCAAAACCTGGTGGAAAGCCATGGAGAATAAAGCATTTTTCAACCGGATGATTTGTTTTTCCATAGTGAGAACATAAGAATTTGTTCAATCCTCTGCCAAATGAAGAGGCTGCATTAGCATAAGGTAATTCACTAGCGGTTGGAATTGGAGAAGAGTTAGTAGATAGAGCATTTCCATTAATGAGTCTCTGTCTTTCTTCTGGAATTACCAGAGAAAACGCTTTTGATAATGAAGGAAAAGGAATCATTGAGAGTATATGAGATCTTATCTGAGAGAATGAAGGATTCAGTCCAATGAGAAACTGCATTGTGCAATCGTTCTCCTGAAACTGATTCCACTTCGAAGTACTATCACAGGTGCATCGGGTGCAGGTGCACCATGAAATCGGTTGCGAGCTCTTGAATTCATCCCAAACTATGCGTAGATTGGTGAAGTATGTATTGACATCCGATGATCCTTGAGATAGAGACATGAGTTGTTGTTTGAGCTGGTAGATTCGAGCTGAATCTCCTATGGAGAATCGTTCCTTCAAATCGAACCAGATAGCATATGCATCGTCCAGATACATGATGCTCGAAGAAAGTTGTGGAGATAACGAGTTGCGTAGCCATGAGATCACCATACTATTGCATCGAATCCATGGTTGATATAGGAGATCATCACGAGCAGGACGAAGGATGGATCCATCAACAAAAACGAGCTTGTTTTTAGCAAGGAGAGCAGTGGTGAACGATCTGCTCCACGTAGCATAGTTTGATCCAGTGAGCTGTTGAGGAACGAGATTAATTCCAGGATTGTCACGCGGATGAAGGAAGTAAGGACTGGATGTGTCCTCAGTTGGAAGTTGAGCCACACGATTTCGATTAGCCATTGAAAAACCAGAGAGAGAGATCTGAGATTGAGTAGATCAGAGAAGAAAAGGATTGGAAATTTGAAGATTTGAAGATATGAAGATTTGAGGATTTGAAGATTTGAAGATATGAAGGAAAGGAGGCGAAAGCATTTTTGTCACTGATACCATAACAAGAGGATAAAGCTGACTCGATTGAAATGAATGAGAGAAGAAAGATATTTTGGAAGAAAAGATTGGATCTTATTGATTGATTATGAAAGCATACAAAGTACATCTTATATACTAAGCTAGCCGACTAACTACTCAACTAACTACATAACCGAAAGTAACTAACTCCAGCTGTCACAATCAACTAAACCAACTAACTAACTCCAGCTGCATGAGAAGATGTTCGCGTATGGTCGACTGTATGGGAGCTTGCATGGTCTTGCATGAGTGTGAGTAGCTCTCTCGGATATAATCCTGATATAATTTTGATACTGTTACCAATAAAAATAATTTATCACAACTAAACTAAAATAAAAATTTCTGTACAAAAACAAATTAACATATAAAATTATAATAATAACATTTAACATGCTTCTCGAGAATTAACCTCAGCCGCCCTTTTGTTCATAATATGAACACATTCCTTATCCCAAAGAACCAATCGTGCAGTGCAAGTACCATCGAACACTTCAAATATCGACATATACCTATAATACAAATTAATTAATAATAACAAAACAAAAATAACAATGTTAAAACAAAACACGAAAGATGTAAAAATAAAAAAATAAAAAATGAAATTCTACCTCATGAATCCAGATCCATCAAATTTTCCACAACCAGAACAATAAAACTGACTTTCATCCTTAACCACTGACTTTCATCCTTAACCTCATGATTTAATTGACTTGCTACATAATCGTGAGAGGAGGTTGGCGAGTTAAATCGGCTTAGTTGACACTACAATTAGCTTCCTTTAAAACGACACTGTTAATTGAGAGTGGGGACTTTGCAAGGGTCTTAGGAGGTTTAGGGAGTTACAAATATAGGATTGACGCCCCTAGTGAAGTAATCTACTTTTGTATCAAATGAGCAAAACTTAGGCGACTTGTCCCCCTGAACTAAGAACTATGATAGGGCGTTGTAGTTGGAATTTGTATAACCATAACTGTGAAAGCACATCACTGGAATTCTCTTATCTCATATGGTTTATCTTTGTGTTTCTTCTGCTTAAGTTGTTTAATTATGTTTCTAAAATTTTTTATTTTCAAAATTCAAAAAAAAAATTTGGTTTTCCAAATAGTAGAAGAAGCTTAGTAAAAGGTAGACAGTCTGTGATTGTTTTCCATGTGTTCGATATCCGGTACTGACCATTAGCTATACTATTTATATCCCGTATACTTGAAGGTATTTTTAGTACTAATAAAAATTGCATCATACATATATACTATAAAATGATTATATATATCTAACTACATAAACAAATCATAATACCTATAAAATGATTATATATATCTAACTACATAAACAAATCATAATACCACTGCAATTATACAATTTACTATCTTAGTAAACCCAAATACAATTAACATCCTTTTCTGCGCAAAACTGTAAATCTATAAATACCAATCAAGGCCATTCAAAGAACTACTAACATATATCAACATTTAATATATGGTGTACTGTACTGATAAAAATAAACAATAATCCAACAAAACCATTATGCATTTATTTTTATTACTTTATAATAATAATATTATTACGTAAATATTTAGTTTTGCACGCCAAAATTTGTAGAAAAGTACTATGCATAAATTATAATAATTAAAATATTAAATTAAAATTACATAAGTGGACAACAAATGGTACTGAAAAATACTTATACCAAAAAAGAAATTATATAAAGAAAAAAGATGAAATTTTTTTGTGCAAAACTATAGTAAATGAGATCCCTATTTCTAAAAGATGAAATATTATACATTTTGGTAAAACTTTTATAATATTTTAATATAAAAATATTAAAATTTGAAACAAAATATTTATTAACCAATAAGTTTATAGCATTTAGCAAATTCTCAGTAACTCATAAAGAAAAAATATCGAACCTATTAGTTAGCAATTGCGTAAACGTGAGTGTCCTATAAAATGAATCAAAATAAATAGAAATGGAATTAGTCACATCAATATTGAGAGCACTAAGAGCATCCACAACCGTGCTCTTGCCAACGAGTACGGTTGTGGGCTCGGCCCTGCCTGCTATTAGGCAAGAGCACAACACCCACAACCGCCCTCTTCCGTAAGCACGAGCACAAGGGTCCCCCCACCATTACATTATTCAATTTAAATAAAAACATTTCCACAAAATTAAAATACATTACACATACCCGGAATAATATTACAAAATACGTTAAAAATTAAAAATTACATAATTAAAATCCTAAAAAATAAAAATTACATAATTAAAATCCTAAAAATTAAAATTTCATAATTAAACTCCTAAAAATTAAAAATTACCTAATTAAATTCATAAAATTAAAAACCCACTACTCGTGGCCGAATTTCGCCCACATGTGTTTGATTAGGTCTTCTTGTAGCTCAACGTGGGTTCGGGTATCGCGCATTGTGTGCCTTGTTTCGATCCTCTCACCCACCGTCGTATGCACACCTCGGCGTGGGGGAGACCTCGCACTTGAGCTTCCGGCTTCATCCTCGTCGTAGAAGCTAGCCGCCCTCGGTCCTTCGTCGGCTATAATCATGTTGTGTAAGATAATACACGTGTACATGATATCGGCGATATTTTTCACGTATCACAACCGAGCCGGGGCCTTCACAATGTTGAATCGGGCTTGAAGGACCCCAAAGGCTCTTTCGACGTCTTTCCGCACGGACTCTTGACGCTGCGCAAAAGAACCCGTCTCAGGTCTTGCGGGTTGCTGAGCGTCTTCACGAAAGTCGACCACCTTGGGTAGATACCATCGACGAGATAGTAACCCATGTGGTATATATTTCCGTTGACGGTGAAGTCGATCGCCGGTGCTACACCATTCAACACATCATTAAAGAGGGGTGAAGAATAGAGCACGTTCAAGTCGTTGTTGGATCCGGCAACACCGAAATATGCATGCCAAATCCATAGGCGGTAGTCGGCGACCGCTTCAAGGATAAGTGTTGGGCCGCCGCCTTTGTGGCCGCTAAAGTGTTGCACCCTCCAAGCAGTCGGGCAATTCTTCCACCTCCAATGCATGCAATCAATGCTGCCAAGCATTCCGGGAAAGCCATGGATTGATTCGTGAAGACGAAGCAACCGTTGGCAATCATCGGTGGTGGGTGCCCGAAGGAAATCATCACCGAAAGTTGTACGATAAATTTTTAAGACAAAGGATTCCAGTGGACTCACCGACATGCAAATACTAGTCGAAGAGGTCGGACGTTTGCCCAGTAGCGAGTTGTCGGATGACACACGTACACTTTTGCAATGCCGAGAGACTTTATCGACCGGCTGCATCTGGACCTGTTTGGAAGAATTCAACACGGGCGGACAATGTGTTGACAATACGCATAACCAAGCGCTTTGACATGCGAAAAACGGCGCCTAAAGTAATCTTCCGAAAATCGCGACGAGTCGGAAAAATAGTCGGCGACGAGCCTTTCGTGGGCTTCATCCCGGTCACGATGGATGTAGCGGCTAGTTGATTTAGTTGGTTGAGGAGGAGGGGCGGGGGTATTCGTTGCGACATATGCTTCATAAGCGGCACGATGTTGTTCGTAGTATTCTTGTTCTTCGCGCTCCGCTTCCGCAATGAGATGGGTGAAATCCATTTGAGGTTTTGAGTGAGAGATGAAGGCGTAGATAAGTTGTATGAACAATATGAATGAGAGATGAATGAGAGATGATTTGATGTGAAAAATGGATGATGAATGTGTGTATTTATAGATGATTTTGGGGAAAAAATCATAAAATACATAAAAAGGGCAAAAAAATGGCCATTTTTTTGGGATTGGAAAAATATGTTTTTTTATTTTTTGGTATTATTTTCGATTTAAAAAAATTAGAAAAAAATGATTTTCCAACGGATATGTCGTTGGCCAATCACACGCTGCCACGTCGCCTGCTCGCTGGCACGGATGTGCTCGATGCATCGAACAGCGCCGTGCCAGCGGCAAGAGCGCAGCGGCGGATAACAGTGCCGCGCCTCTGGCACGGACGGACGGACGAGCGCCTGCTCTCCGTTGTGTATGCTCTAATGGTTAGCCAACATAGGCCGTAGAGAATGTAGTTTAGATGTGGCAATCTTTCATTGGTTGTGATAAAACTTATTCATTTTCTTTTCTTCTAGTTCAATCAGAAATTGCGTATCACTAATTTTTTTTATTTAACAACCTTTTTACTTTCATAAATAAATTTAATTATATGTTTATTTAATATAGTTTTTATTGCATTTTTTTGTATATTTACTTTACTCATGTATATTAGTATATTAAAATCAATTATTTATTATGAATATATGATATGAAAATATTTTATTTCGTTGAGTTGTGACCATTGAAGACGATGAAAATTAAAACTATATTAAATTGAGGGTTGTGTCATCGATGAAAAAGAAATCAATGTTTATTAAAATGTTGATTGGGGTTTAATTGAGTAGAACTTAAGGATGTAGGTAATAAATGAACTATTGATAACTGAAGTAATGATAATTGATGTTAACTTCTCACAATAAACAATCTCCGCAGAATTTTAAAATTGATAAAAATATTAAATTAAAACAGTTAATATATTAATATTTGAAATTACTCATATCTATGTTAAATTTACATTCATATACTTTTAAGCAGTTACGTATTCATCGAATAAAAATGTAACACCCGCGATTTTCGGATAATAAATTTTTTTTCTTTGAATGCGATATGGTGATTTAAGATGGAATTTCTGAAGAAAACAAAAGAAAATAATATTTAATTTTGGACGTAATTAAAATCAAGGACCGATTTTGAAGAATTAATATTTAGAACAACACTAAGGGCATGTTCAAGTTGCTTGATATGAGCAGAAATGGGCTTATATCTTGGACTTGATGGGTGTTCAAGATACTTGTTTAAGCCTACTGAAGCCCGCTGTTATTTTTCGGGCCCGCACTGTTCACTCCAGGTATCCTCTTAAACCAATTCAGCCGAAGGAGATGCTATATCATTTCCTGTCTCGAAATTCGGATCCAGTAATGGATGGAGATTACCAATTTACCCATCTCTTCCCTCTTTCATCGTTCCGCCGCTCCATTCTTCAACCCCACAAAAATCCCCACACCACCTCATCGATAAATCTTCTCCAAGACCATCACCAAAAGAATTTCCTCAAACCAACCCCTCATCTCCTCCCCTCCTTCCTCTTCCTCCCTGCAACGCGTCCCTTGCAATTGTTAAGGTTTTGCCTGATTTCGCAACCCTTCTGGGGTTGCAGCAGAGCTTAACCCCATCTCGGAATAATGGATTCTTGAATATGTTGAAATTGATGCAGAAGATGGCCTTGCAATTGTATGTTGCAGCCGAGAGAGGTGCAAGCCCTAGCTCTGGTGTCTCAGGAATTGGGGATTCTACAATTAGTGATGGTGGAGCAGGGGAAAGTGAACTTGGTGGAGATTTGAGGGAGGATTTGGGGGGTAATAGCGAATTGGGTAGTAGGGGAAGGAGGATTGAGGAGATTTTGAAGGAGCTAAGGCCAACTGCAATACATGTTGAGGATATATCTTATCAGCATGCCGGCCATTCCGGGGTGGCCGTTAGCGATGGAGAGACGCATTTCAATTGAGGGCAGAGTTGGAATTGCATATGGTGGGTATTATTAAAAAAAATTGATAAACAAAATAAAATTAGTATTTCCGGAAGCATTCCTATAAGCTTGAACACAATGAACTCAAGGATTAAAACCATGATGGAACAGTGCCAAAACCGGATCAGATTAAATTGAGCATATATCATGTCAGCCAACTTGAACAGCCCCTAAATATTAATTGGTTGTGTTGGGTGATGTTAATCTTTGTTGGGAATGAGACGGCGAAATTATTTAAAGTTTTCTGTGAACTTTAATTAATAAAAGAAACGCAAAATGTGAAGTAAATATTTGAGCTTCTCAATTAAATAAAGTCCAATGTTTATTTTACAAAAAGCTTTGGGCCATGGAAAAAATGGAAGTCCAAAATCAAATAAATAAAATATACTACAAGTTGGGCTCCCAACTAAATGAGTCCAATCAAATTAAATAAAATCGTGGGAGATCTATTGAGCCCAATTCTTTTCTTCTTCACGGTAGTTCCAACCAAAAATCTGCTCCGGCTTCAGCATCCATCCCACTCCGTAGCCGTTACCTGCGAGAATTAAACACCGAAATAAATCCTAATCATGAGGATTTATAACAATTAACTCAGCCACTAATTACCAATTAAACCACCCAATAAATCCTAATCATGAGGATAATCATAGAATTTAAGTGCAGCCACTAATTACCCTTAAATCACCAATTAATTGAGAATTAATCTCAATTAACTCACACGATCCTACACCCTCAAATATCACGGTAGTCACTTCCCATCCTCACTTCACATCTGCAAATTCCAAGCAAATTCAGAGAGAGAGCCGAAAGAGAAAAGGGAGTAGAAGAGCTGTTAGTTTCCCTTCTTTTTCCTATCACTGCAAGTCACGAAAGGAGTTCATTCCTTTCGACCTTACAAACTCCACAACCAAGTTTACATCGCGAGGTATAATTCCTTCCCATCTCCGAATCATGAACTTTTAGCATCGTATACAGCATATTACCATACACAACTCCCACAAGTAACTCAATCAACAACACACATAACATCAATTGAACATCACTGATCAATCAACAATGAATCGAACAACCCAATTGAACACCCATCACAGAGTAATTGAAAACTGAAAACGAAAGAACATAGCTTTGTAAAAGAACTTATCTTTCGGGGTGTTTCGGGGCTGTCCGGGGTTGTTTCGGAGGCTGCCGGACAGTGAGTGGCAGAGCAACAACAGCGAGGCGCCTACTCGGCGTTGCTGTTCGGCTGCGGTGACTCCACGGTGGACAGCGACGGAGGCTGATCGGTACAGCAGCAGCGGCTGACTTCGGATAGCCGAGACGGGGCTGTTTTGGCGATGGAGAATGGAGGGAGAATGGCGGTGGTTTGTGGGTGAGATTCGGAGAAGGCGACGATTTGTGGAGAGAGTAAGTGAATCGGAGATGGCGACGGGAAAGTGAGGGCTGTACGCTTTAGGAATCTCAATTGGGGGATTTTGTTCTTTGTGAAAAATGAGGAAGAAGAGAGGGAGTACGGAAGAGAGTGGGTTTAACTTTTAAGTTGGGCCTCTTTCTTTTTTTACTTTGGGCTCAAATGTTAAAATGGTAGAAATCAACATAAATATTTTCTAGACCTTCCCCAGATCTTTGCTTTTGTTTATAATTGTACGTCATCTCATCTTTAGTAAAAATCTAAAAATCACAGCCTTGCTGATAACTGTATTCCGATTTCAGTGCTCCAAAGTCTATACCCTTTCACTCCATCATGATAGCCCAATAAAATGCATTTCAAAGATATTGATTCACTCATTCTTAGAGTTAATGTCCGTTTGATTAAAGATTCAAGTTTGTTGGGTTTATTCACTCATCCCTTGTTGATGAAAGGGGGACATTATGCATATTGTAAGTGTTCATGCTTTAACTAACGTGGAATGGAATTGGGATGTTTAAGGAGTGTGTTCATTACATTTCCGAACTTGGAACAAAGAATAAAAAAATGAGGCGTCTCCTTGTTAATTTCTGCACTAGAATTTCAGGAGCGTGAGTAAAAAGATTGGAGATATGCGAAAAAGAATACGGTCGGAAATTATCTCGTGGAACTAGGATAAGGGGAATCGAACCTATGTTCCTAATTCTCTGCCTCCTCTTTGTTCAATAAAATTTCCATGAGTTAATTGAAAATTTAGGAATTAGACATGGCATGCATGTTTAGGAATTACCTAAATTGAATGATGGATTAGGAGGGATCAACCTTGTTATGTGCAAGAAAGTTGCTGAAGTGTGCAGGAAAAGGGTACAAGTTAGGAGAAGAGGTGTCGAAGGCGAAAAAGACGCTAGAAGGGTGCAATACTGGTCAGGTCAGGATGCATGCCACAGGGCTTAAGATGGAGAAGGAAGGATCTGCTAGGAAACGACCAACTATTTGAGGGGCAAAGATGACATTTCACATGATGAGGCAGCCTTAGAGATTAGGGCAAGCCAACCTATAAATAGAAGGTCACATGAAGAAAGAAGAGACTCTCCCGTACTTGGAGGTTCCAGTTCCATACACTTGGAGACTCGCTCCACCACTTCTCGTTCCTCGCTCTCAGTCCACATCTGCCTGAAGACTTCGGCATACTGCTGGAGGGGAGTTCATTGCCGTTCCAGTCAGCCGTTGTAGTAAAAAACAATTTGCTGTTACATTGCTCTGAGCAGCCTAAAAAAATCTTACTTCTTTTGTCTTAAGTTTCCATAGAAAAACTCAAGTTATTTTAAGGTTGTTTGTTGATCGAAGTTATTTCCTTTGTTTTGAACAATTCGTGCTTGGATCTAGTCATAATGAAGTCGAAGTTGGTTTCCTTTTCGTATTTCGGTTATGAATACTTTCTTTCTACCATGATTAGTTAGATCTAGTAGTTTAGCGTTGATTTCGTTATTTACCTGCATGGATTTCCTTTGTTAGATGAGATCTGGTTTCTTTGAGCAATATTTCAAGTGTCACTATCGGTTGAACTCAAGGAAAATGCATGAAATTCGTAGTTGTTTAGTTTCCGTCACCTTGCATGTTAGTCAGTTTACATAACTTGCGATTAGCATATTTTATCACTTCATTTAGGATTTAATTTCAGATCTAATGTAACGACCCGCTAAGCCGATATTATTATAATCAATATTAATAGCTCGATTATCTAAATAATTAACTTTTGTGCGATTAAATCCGAGCCACGATAGATTATCGTCGTGGTTTGTTTTGACGATAGGCAAGTAAATAGAACATGTAAATATATTACACCTATATGAAAATAATAAATTTAAATAAATAAATAAATAAGATCCC
The DNA here is from genome assembly GCF_004379255.2 of Salvia splendens. Classification (NCBI taxonomy): domain Eukaryota; kingdom Viridiplantae; phylum Streptophyta; class Magnoliopsida; order Lamiales; family Lamiaceae; genus Salvia; species Salvia splendens. The sequence goes on from NC_056052.1 coordinate 13,204,461, forward strand.
AAAATCAAAATTTTGATGTCCGATACATCCAACAAAAGTCCAACAAAATTTAATCTATACATCCTGCGTTCTAATAAAAATCGGGAACTTCAACGCGGCCAGCCACGAACCTGAACCGATTATACCTACACCAAATTAAATGAACAAGTAAATAAATACTCAAATAATTAAAATAATAAACAAGAAAAAAAAAGAAAATTTAATATAACATTGGAAAGATTCGAGAGAGTAAATGTCATCATGAAGCATTTAATGCTGCATTAATTAGAGGGCAGAAGGAAATCATATCCTCTGACAGAATATTTTGAAAGATAAGGTTCACTTCTATCTTCCAGATAAGGTTCACTGCCATCTTCCATCTTTTGTGTATATGTATATAGATATCACAATCATTTTTACCCACCAACATCACAATCAAACTTTCTTTCCAACAATTCCACATAGAAATCGAAGGTGGAGAGCTGCAGATAATTGTATAGACAAGCACTACAATCTAACAACCCTTTATTCCACATCAAAAAGGTGAATCCCAAACCCTTCTTTCCTTTACATTTACATACAAGCATATGCATATTTGTTTTGAAGACAGAATCTGCCCAAATTTGGAATTCACAACCCCAAGCCACAGTAAGTTTAATATGTGTCACCCAAGTCTTCCAAGTAACAAGAAATGCTAAAGTAGATCAAAGAACGTGAAACCCCAAAATGAATTCGATAATAACCCCAAGGTTAGAAAGTTGATTTTGTGGACACTTTCCTATCTGGAATCCGTCGGCAGCTCCGACAGCCCACACCCCTCATGCCAAGGATAACTTCACAATCTTGATGAATCTACAAGATGAAAACACAAAACACATAAATCAAAGGTTAAATCTTTAAGAGAAGGAAATAAAATAAAATAAAAAGAAAAGAGAAAGAAGTTTAAAAATTAACAACACCTGCCGGGAGTTCGGCGAGGAGGCAGTGGCCGGGGCTGGAGTGGCGCCGGGAGGCTGCTCCGGTAACATGAGGCGCGGAGGAGGCCGAAGCCGCCGCCTGTGCATGAACGACGACGGCGGATCAAGAGAGAGAGGGGGGAGGCGGCGTGAGGCTGGAAAGAAGAGAAAGAAAGGGAAGAAGTGGAGAAGGGGAAGCTGGGCGATGGAGTGCGACGGAAGGCGACGGAACTAAGGTCTTCTCCAATTAGGGATTTTTGTTTGTGATTTGGGGATTTTGTGTGAAATGGTGGAGATGGAGTGTGGGACGACCGATAGTGAGGAGAAGGGGAGTATTCTGTTTCTTTTTGGACTTTTAGTTTTGGGCTTCTTTTTTTTAATTGTTTTGGGCTCCATATTTTTATTTGTTTGTGCTTTAAAATTTTAATTGGAGATATAAGGTGGGGAAATAATTAAGCTTTGGGATTTTAAATAAATCTTTGGGTCGATAATTAATCGTGACGAAATTATTTAATTAAATCCCGAATTAAATTTGAAATATGAATAATTTATCCCAAGTCCGGAAAACATATAATTTTTCTTAACAAAGGGAAAACTTACGATAATTTGGTTAAACGCTTATATAATTTTGGGATTTTAATTCGACATCGTGGTTGAAAATACGAGGAGCCAACGGAGAAATTTTGGGCATAAGCGACCGACCGGCGTCGCAATCGACGCCTCAGGCGGCCGTTAGGGAAATGGAAAGAAAGAGGGAGACGACGTTCTCAAGTCACAGAAATAATTAAGTTTAATAAAGAAGTGCTATTAATTAAATTTCCCAATTTAATTAATATGCAAGTTTCTAAAATTTTCTAACGGTGAACAAATGATAAAAGAAATAAAGTAGGGGCATGCATTCCTATAAGTATGTGAATTTCCACTGTCTTATAAGTACGTTGTTTGTTTTCAAAAGGTTATCTCCGCAAGTAAGGTCGGAGTAAGAAATTCAAGTTAAGGAAACTAAACAATCAAGGTGATCTTTCTTATACTAAAAATACAAATCTATTTTATGAGAACACGAACACATGTTCGTGATTTTTTTTAAAGATGTTGTCTTGCCATAAATGTTTCTGTATGATGCCTATCTGTTTGGCTAAGGCCAAGTGAATTATGAATGATGATATAAGTCGAATTCGGGTCCCAGTGAGGGTGGTGTCCCCGCTCGGACTAGTGTACACAAGCTACCTCTGACCGTGAACGGCAGAGCAGGTGACCGTGGAAGGTGGCCACCTTCCCGGCACAAGAATACCTCTGACATGATGGGAAGAGAAGGTGACCGTGTGAGAACACCATCTCGACGGCACAATGTGATCAGATATGGCTAAGTACCGAAAAAGGGGTTGCAACCCAATGTGAATATTTTTAGTAAGCTCAGGCATTTTCAATAACACCCCCGAGTGTTACTGTGATGATGGCTTGACAATATTTTCAAATGTATATGTGTAATTTTCGGCAATGTGTTCACTGAGTACTTTTGTACTCAGCCCTGCATATATTTCTAAATGTGCAGGTTGAGCAGCGAAGTGGTGCGGGAAGTGCTATTGAGACAAGACATTTAATTCAGTCAGATTTTGACTCTCGGAGGTTCATGTCTTCATACATGGAACCGCGTTCATTTGCTTCCGTTGTGCATCCTAAAAGACTAAAGTCTATTTGTTCAAAACTCTGATATATTGAAATTTTTACAAACAATTACTCGAGTCTTCATGATCGAGTAACTTTTCTTCTATGTATCAGCACTTGATTAGTCATGTCTTGCAACCAATGTTTGATTTAATTTGCCCTAAATTCTATCCCCGCTTCTTATACCCCCACCCCTAGTCACGGTTCCCCGACTATGCTATCCTTAGCAAGTGCGGTCGTGACATCTAAATTGTTAGCAAAAGCTGATTCAAGTTGTTGTTCATGGAGTTGTCATTTCTCTGCATTTTCGCATACTTGTTGAGGAAGATAACATCTCCATATAATTTGGGACCACAATCTGCTTTTAGCTACCTTTTACCTTTTGTCCTCTAGCTTTTTCAGCTTTTCTGTGGATCTGGCAGGCCGTCGGCTAGTTCAGTGTAGGATTCGCTTTTGTCCGTGTTTGTCCATTTATAGTAAAATTCTTACTTTCCACATGCACTCAAGCAGTCTAGTTCCTATATTCACGTACACAACCAAGTTCCGATATGATAGCATCTCACCAGTCAGGATAGTATAGGTCCCCTTTCAGTTTTGTGTCTAGATAAAACTCAACCCAAGAGTGGTAGCAAACCAACCTTCTAAGATGTCATCTCAATTATATTACACACACATCCATCTCTGTGGGATTCGACCCTTTATTCTATTATATTAAACAGTAGAAGTGAGTTGAGGTTTTGATAACAAGTTTTAGGGTTCTGTGCCAACGACACGACTAGATCAGGGTTTCCTTCTGACTAATTGAATATACACAACCCTGCACGAACCTGCTCTTTCACATACCTAAACTATTTGTAGGATTATTTGTAAATCCTAGATGGGGGATGCCTCATTCTCTATCCATCCACCCTCCTCAATATTCTATATTCATCCACCATCCTCAAATCATTGACTGAAGGCATCTCATTTTCCACTCTCCACACCGTCATCCACCACCACGTTTCCGGAATTTGATTGAAGAAAAATGCTAGGTGGAGTACATATAAAGAGATCTATTTATATAAATTGTTGAATTAAAGTCGACCTTAGAATTCTTTATTTAAAAAAGTCCACACTGCGAATGTTAATAGTGTAGCTTATTGGAGCATGAGTCATCTACCTAATTTTTTATGCAACTTTACAATTATCTGTATAACACAAATTTTCTTTTTATCACTCCCTTTTTTATGGTAGATGCATAAAAAATATATCCAATATTTATGATTATAATATACTTTATTCAGCATACTTAATCACATATAAATAAGTTTCTCCATATTAAACTTGTTGCATATGCACGTCACCCAAACATCTAAATCCTAAATCCTTCCAACTTCTTCTACCTCATTATCAATATTAATTACTGTAAGTAACACATGTATGATAAATAATAACGAATGAAACAATACAGGTTAGAAAAATCTCTTTATATTCTAAAAGACATTTATGTTATTATTAAAATGGCATTTTGGTTAATTTTCCCAAAACTCCTCTGATGCTCGTTTCACGCATGTGTTCTATCATAAAACTACATCAAATTTTATGAACTAACGTTTAATTTTGAGCCAGGTGTGTATGAAAGTCCGCCATTTCCAGAAAATGAGTTGATCAATTGGGCGGACGAATGGATCAGGAGAAGAAGTCAAATTTGCTGTACAAACGGATCAAGTTGAATCAAATGGAATGCAATAGGAGCACCAAATTAAAAGACTGATGCATTACACAAGAAAGGTCCCCAAGGGCAAAGGGTAAAGCAGACTTCAGACAACAAATGCCCTAAGGATCAAGACCTTCACACCTTCCTATAAAATGGAAATAGAGAAGGAGGAAGGAGGTAGCTTCCAAGCTGCGACGCTCAGTAGTTTTCAGCTCTCTTCCAGAGCTGAAATGGGGGCTCCCAACACTCCACACTCCTAAATTCCGCTGCATACACACTTGGTTCTTGTTTAGTTTAGCTTAGTTGTGGTTTGGTGTTGGTTTTTGTTATCTTAATCCTTTAGTTTTGCTATTTCCGCTTCAAGAAGGAGCGATGAAAAAAATTCTTGTTTTCATGGTTCAGTTTTAGTTTACTTTTGATGTTATCGACTCTTGATGCTTTTAATTCAGCAATTTAGAGTTATGGTTTCAATTCTAGTTGAGGCGTCCTGTTTTCCATGCATGATATTTCTGATCTGCTTTTGATTTTCGGTATGCAAAGTCTTAGCTCAAGTGTTTGTTTCATTTTGATTTGGTCAAATATGAGTTTTCGATTTACGTTTCCGTCAAGTTGTGAAGGAAATCATGGATAAGCTGTTTAGGGTGTTTAGATCTAGTAGCTAATGTCTTTTTTCTTCATGATGATGGTTTAGTTTCTTGTTTACACAGTCGTAGTTTAGATCGTAGGAGTAGATTTAAGTTTACCAGTTGTTACGATGTTTCGTTGTTTATAATTGTTCAGATCTGCTTTTACTCTGTTTTTCATGTTGATTCTGTGAAGAAGATGAAGTTAGAAAAGTTTTACTTTACAGTACGTTTTGCAGGGGACTGACAGTCGTCCATTTTGTTCTGTTTGCCTATTTCGGGAAAGTTTTATATGAGTTGATCAAGTAGATTTTTGTTAAGTTTTAACAAGTTGATCAGTTTAACTAGTTTAGTCTCTCATGTCAAGTAGTTTAACTTAACTCACCCCTAGAAAGCGTGGCCGCAGCCATTCCTAATTCGTGTCCACAACAAATGTAAAACACATCATCTCTGTGGGATCGATCTTTACTTCCATATACTAGTTAATAGTATTGTGGATTAAGGTTTTGAAAACACTTTTGAGTTCCTCCATTCATTTCACTCGAATCGGAGTAAGTTGAGTTGATCAGTCCGAATCTCTACCGGTTCCACTCACCTGTGCTCACAGGTAGAACACGTACAATTGGCCAGCCGGATCAATTCAACAATCCAGCTTGAACAGTTCACAACTATAAAACAAAAAGATAGAGAGAATGAAGGAGAACATGCAAGAGGATACAAGACAAAAATGGAGTTTTCATCCTCTTTTATATATGTATAGGTATATACACAATGACTCTTAAATATTGTATACATTATTTTTAAAACAATCTATTATATTTATTTTAGAGTTTTATTTTACAATTCTAATCTATTAAAAATCTGATTACTAATTGAGTTTAAAGAAATATTATTGGTTCAATGGTTTGTAAAAATTGTAGTCTAGGTTACTACTATTTTAAATTACTTTTTTATTTGTAATATATTTATTAATTTTACAAAAATCTTTTAATGGTTATGATTAAATATTTTCAGTTTAAATATGAAAAAAAACATAATTTTATTTGTATGACCTTGTCATCACAAATTGTTTATATTAATTTTTCTTTACGTGATTGAATACAAATGGTATGTTTTTTTTATTTCTATATAACTGAAAACCCTTGTATAATTTATTTTAAAATTTTTTTCATATGATGAAAAAAATAGAAGAGGGACTTCCTATTAACGACAATATGCAGTGATATGTGCACCTATTAACATTGATAAAGTCAAGATTTTTCTTCTTTTTAGGCACCCATTATCCAAACTTTGGCTCCGCCACTGGTTGTGGTTATCGATAAATGATAAGCTAAGTCGATAAATTGTGAATTATGAATATAGAATTTTTGTTAGTTCAATTAAATTATTTTGATTATAGGTATTTTAATCACCTTAATCACAATTTCACATTATTGTTTATTAGCACTACAATTTGACAGGAGGGTGTGGTCGAGTGATTTATCAACTTCCTTCTCGATATCCGACTTAGGTTTGCAGGTTACCAAGATCATGGAGGACGAGAGCTCACCACTAGTACAAGGGAGGCTCTCATGGAGGAATACTGCTCCACCAAGAGCACAACTTCAAGTATGGTCTTCTTCAATGAAAAATCAACACTAAAGAGAGGCTTTGTTTTTCATACTAGGAATAGTTAGAGTTGAGGATGATGATCGATGAACATTGTGCAAAGAAGAGATTGAAACTGTTGAACACTTGTTTTTTTGCTGCAAACCTTTGGGCACTCTTTGGTATCACTGCTGCAAATGTTGGGATATCATTTTTTTTACCAACAATCTAAAGACATGCTTGCTTTTTTAGGTGGGTACTCAATTTAAAAGATTTGATAAGCCTTTGAGGACCGCCATGATTTATGTATGTGGAAAATTTGGGATATTAGAAACAAAACGACATTCTATTTCAAACCCAACTGGGAGTTCTATAGCGTCTTCGAACTAAGGTGAAAGGATGGTGCCTGAAATTTTCCTTTGCAACGGGGTTGTTAGTGAATGAGTTGAAGGTTGGGCAGGAACAAGAGCATCACGAAGAGGTATGTTACGCTGACTATTAGTTGAACATTGGGCTCTTAATGATTTTACCTTCTCTGTGGTACTGTTGTGGGTTCTGGGTTGGTGAGCGACTGGTTGGTATATTGCTTTTTTGGTGCTGCTTGGTTAGGCTTTTTTTTGCTTGTTTTGAATCACTTATTTAGGGGTTTCGAATTTTTTGGTGGTCCCGCCTTTTTGCTTTCCTTTTTGTATCTCACCATTTTATGGCTTGAGCGTTTGCATTTCATAAAAAAAAAGCACTAATAATAGGTTATCATTATAGCAACATTATAATAGTAGAAAAATCCAACTGCGCTCAAAAAGAAAACATTTACTTGACTTGAAATCCAACATTATAATATCATGGTTATTTGGATAATTTTTAATTTAAAAAGAAACATTGATAAAATGGATCTCGAATATGCGTTGACTTGACTCCACACAAAGTCCAAACATAAGTTTTCCATGATATTTCGACAAAAATGTTTTACTCCGATGTTTCTATACCTCATGATATAATAAACCATATAACATGGAAATAAAATAAAATATATAACTAGTCTATTAACAAATGGAACCTAAAGTTATGTCTAGCGGTCCATTTCCATACCGCAAAAATTGCGGTTAGCCACAATTATTTTCCTTATAAGTTACCTAAATATAACCAAACCCTTCAATCAAACTCAACAAAGAAGAATAGAACGCCCATCAAAAGAAAGAGATAAAACAACCTAAAAAAATAATTTTATTTCATTGCAAAGCAATCTAGTGCATATAATGAGTTTGCAAGTGCAAACAATTTTCTTAGCGGCAGCCTTAGCCTCCCTAGCCACAGCGGCGCACGCTGCTGAACACCCTTTCTATGCTGGCATGACCGGATCCTATGGTATGGGAAAGGGGCTAGTGGCATATTCCATGGACCATATAGATCAAGACATGAAGATGGATGACCCTATCCGACGGTACCTAGGTTCGGCCGGATACATCAGCTATGGGGCCCTCGCCCGGAACAAGGTTCCTTGCAATCAGAAAGGAAATTCCTACTACAATTGCCGCCAACACGAGGCTGGCAACCCCTACAATCGTGGTTGCACTAGGATTACTAGTTGCGCTAGAAGTACCGTTTGAGTAATATTTTCGTGTTTAATTTTTTATTTTTTATTTCAGTGCATGCATGAGGATTATGGGTGGATTTGTTTTTCCATTGTTGGATTCATTCATTTATTTGATAATATATGCTTGTTAATTTTCCTGTTTGTAAAGAGAGGGTGGGGCTTTGATTTACGTACACAGAACTGAAATATGTATTACCATTATCATGTTCCCCTTTTATCAAGATTTGTTTCTAATTTGATTTATTATTCGTTAAAGGTGCAGAACAAAAAAATGGTAGTGCTATAACCTTTTTTTCTTCTAGAGGCAGAGATGCAACTAAGGTTATATTAATAATTCGAAGAACTACAGAATGATTTTAAATCTATATATATGAGAATTAATCATTTAGCTTTGATTTCATTAGTTTGTTCTATCATAATTAATTATTTTTTGTGGAAAGACTTGTCGAAATTTTATTTTCAAACTATAATCTTAACATGGTGTAATAGTATTTCAGTGATCATACATATTTTGTTAGGACAAAGTTTGTTCCATCATAATTAATTATTAGTTTGTTCTATCATACTTAATTATTTTTTGTGGAAAGACTTGTTGAAATTTTATTTTCATAATATAAGCTTAACATGGTGTAATAGTATTTCAGTGATCATACATATTTTGTTATGAAAAAGTTTGGGGTGAGGTAGCAAATTGGGCAACTCATAAATTCATACAAAAATGTGTACAAAGCGCATCGGAAGACCAAATCGAACGACTGATAGCCAAAAACGTTGTCATAACAATTTAGAATTTGGTAGGAGTTTGTGTTATATCTTTAAGGCAAAAACAATACTATCAATCATGAACAAGAAAGCAGAGAAGGCATATTTGCATACCAAGGCTACTTAAAGTGTCACGATCGTCCTTTAGGGTTAATAAATACGGCGATCGTGATCAAAAGAATTTAATAAACAGACGAAGAGAACTAGGGTTTCAATAACGAGTTGGACCAATAATTAATATTCAAAGAAAATGATTAAGAGTTTGACATTATTCAACAAAATCACAAGTATCCAACACCACGGATCCTCGAGAGTTAGGATCGTTCTCTCGGATTGCCCGTCTGTCTGCGGGTGAAATGCGGTGCTAAAAATCAAACGAGTTCCTAGCTCACGTTGTAGGCTGATCCAAAATCTTGATGTGAATTTCGGGTCACGGTCAGACGTGATCGTCACTGGGACTCCATGCAGTCGCACTATTTCCTTTATATAAATTTGAGCTAGCTTGTTTGATCCATAGGTTATGGGAATCGGTATGAAGTGTGCACTCTTGGTGAGTCGGTCTACAATTACCCATATGGCAGTATTCCCTCTTTGCGTCTTTGGCAATGCTATCACAAAGTCCATGGCAATGTGCTCCCATTTACACTCGGGGATTTCTAGTGGTTGCAACTTCCCGTAAGGTCGTTGATGTAGAGCCTTCACCAGTTGGCAGGCTAAGCAGCGCTCCACAAATGATGCTATATCCCTCTTCATACCATTCCACCAAAAGGACTTCTTCAAGTCTTGGTACATCTTCGTACTTCCTGGGTGGGCGGTGTAAGGAGTCTCATGTGCTTCGCTCATCACTTCGTTTTTGAGTTCTTCGTCACTTGGAACGCAAAGTCTCTGATACGTTCCTATATCTTATTATTTAGTAATCTTTGATTCACCAAATCTTTCTTGTTAGTTAGGGCTTAGTATTATATATAAGATAGATTGTTATTATTTGGAAGAAAATCAATCAATGAGAATTACGATATTTTTGCCCACAAATCACACGTCTACTTTCAACACTAGTTCGCCGCTGCCCGACGGAGGAGCCTCTCCGCACAGCCGCCTCTAGAACCCCCGCCGATCCTATCACGGGACGCCGGGACTATCATTGAACTCCCAAAAAACCCAAGAAGACGCCTGCCCGACGGGAACGAATCCCGCGCACAGACGCTTTCTTGTTCCGCCGATCCGTTCAAGGACGCTGGAGTCTCCTTTGTTTCGCATTAATCGCAGGTTCTCGGCAAGTTAAGAGGGGAGACTCTTAACATCTGGTGCTTTCATTGACGTACTCATGAATCGATTCAACAACAACGGCAAAACAGCCTGGAGCGGCCATCGCCCAGATACGTTCGCGAACGGAGCCTCGCGTCGTCTAAATTTCAACATCCGACACGTCTCATGAGCACACAAGATGAAAGCACCAGATGATACGACCCTACGTCGTATCCCGTTTTACCGGCGTCCTAACGAAGGATCGGCGGTAGCAAGAACCGGCTGTGCGCGGGAATTCCTCTCCGTCGGGCAGCGCGAGATCTTAGTAAAAGATAATTCTCAACTCGTCGTTGGGCAAAAGATTAATATTGTATTTCCTTGATTCCTTCAAATGATCACATTCTTCCATATTTATAATACTAAATCCTAACTTATCGAACAAGAAATAAATATATGTAAAGATATGCAAAATCTTAATAAATCTAAACTAATTAAGTGAAGACTCGTATCAGTCTCCCTTTGAAGGTAAGGGCATTGTCGGATTCCTCATGGAAATCCCCCGATTCGCCAGTTCTTACTTCGACTCGAATTTCCTCCAATTTCGCATCCCTCCGTTGAGCTTCTATAATTCTCGACCTTAGGTCAGGTTCAACAACTAAAGTGGCGATTCGCGCTTCCACCGTTTCAGGTGCTCTCACTACTTCCAGTTGGAAAAGTGGCCCGTACGCTAGCACACAGTCTACCATAGGTGTACACTAATCTAAGTAGGGTTTGCAGCTCTACGAGGACCTGAATTCGATTTAAACAATAGTGGCAAAAGCCACATCAGATAGGCACGTTAAAATCAAACACGGCATGATAAACATAGTTGCATATCCATCGATAAAATATTTAGGACATTGTCCTTATTTAAAAGAAAGCCCACCTCGACCGCTCAAATTTCAAGTACTTTCTTCCCTTCGCTATCACGCTTCGTGCGCGAGTTATCACCTTTAGATAATATGTATCACGAATCAGTCTCAATCAACGAACTCAAAATCATGCATGCCCCCAAACGTTTCCCTTTTTCTACCGATTGGTTTTATATTAACATTCACAATCATGGCATGCTCATAATATCAATTTATTCATACTTCAATGTCAGATCTACCATCATAACATGGTCACGCATGAGTGTTCTTCGCACAACACACATCATACATACACATCGACACACACACACACATACAAGCCGACACACACACACACACACACATATATGCTCCCCTTTCATCAGTTGTTTTCCCCCCTTTCACTCGATCTATATGCATGAGGGTTCAAGAACACCGATTGATCGGTTAGATGAGACAAGATAGATCTAAAATACATTTTCTTGATAGAACGAATGGTAGAACAAAGTAATAGCCTTGATTCTTAAACAATTCTTGAGTTTCAACTTCAATTCTTTGCAAAGAATGAAGAGATCTTGAATAAAATAGAAAACAAGTTGAAGAAGAGTGGAAGAGAGAAAAGTGGCGTGTGGGAGTGAGGGAGGCGTGTAGTTTGGCTAGGGTTGGGGTTTTTCTCTCTTATTCACAGAGTTCAAGAATATAATCCCACAATTAAATAAATAAAGATTTGGGAAGATATGGGGGAGGGAGGTTGGCGTGATTTTTGGGGAGGATTAAGGAGGTTTCAAATTCTATGCTAATTAATTAGCATATGAAATAATTCTCACGGAGTAGAATAAAATAATAAAATCCCACTATTAAAATATGTAATAGGCAATTTTTTTTGCCTATTAAATATGTGTAGGATTTATTTAGATTTTCACGGAGAGCAAGATCTCACGGAGCAGAATAAAATAATAATTCCCTCAATAAAAATAGGGAAGTGGCGTGAATTATGCTACTTCAACAAGGAATCAATTTCAAATCTTTAATTTGAATAATATAAGGCAAGATTTGCTAGGATATTTGAATTTATTTATGGGAGGAAATAAATAAGGGAAGAAATAGTATAATAAATAATTCCTTCTCCCCAAAAATAGGGGATTTTCGAAATCTCCCTAGGAACAAGCATGGGGGTCGATTTTCTCATGAAGAAAATAAAGAATAATTGGGTTTTAGATTTAATTAGGATAAATATCCCTAGTAATTAATTAAATCCAAGAGAATATGATTCCTCTCCAATAAAAAGTCATGGTCGAAAATTCCAAAAATATGGGTAAAATAATTATCGATGAACTTATTTAATCCCACTCACCTTTAAGAATATTTCACCACAATAAATTTCACCCCGCATTAATTATTCAAAACAGCCACGTCACATATTCGACGAAGTTGACTCAGTCAACCCAAAATCATAACTACGAACCAAAATTAGGTCACCAAAGGAATCACATAACAATTCCACTCGTCGTTTAATTTACGACATTAAAAGAAATAAATGCAATCGTCTTAGGGTTTGAAATTTAGGGTTTAAAAAGTGGGGCGTTACATCCTACGAACCTTAATAAAAATTCATCCCGAAATTTGGTATCCTCAAGGAAGAGTTCAGGGTACAATTCTATCATCTTGTCCTCATTCTCCCACGTGGCTTCTTCGTGCCCATGATTTCTCCAAAGTACTTTCACGTAAGCAACCGGTTTATTTCTCACGTTCTAGATCTTTCAGTCCAAAATCATTTGGGGTCTCTCTTCGTAGCTCAAGTCCGGGTTCAAAGCGACTTCTTTGTAGTGAATCACGTGCTTTGGGTCGAACACGTATTTCCGCAACTGCGACACATAAAAGACGTTGTGCACATTTTCAAGGCTTGGGGGTAGCGCCAAACGGTATGCAGCAGGACCCACTCCTTCAAGGATTTCATAAGGCCCAATAAATCGCGGTTTTAATTTTCCCTTTACACCAAAACGCGTTATCCCTTTCGACAGGGATACTTTGAGGAAAACTTTGTCGCCAGCTTGAAATTGTAAGTCGGTTCGCCGAGCATCCGCGTATGAGTTCTGTTTGTCTTGAGCTTCTTTTATCCTTTCACGAATTTGTCGAACAATTCCAACCATCTCTTCAACTGCATCGGGTCCAAGTACTCTTCTCTCGCCAACTTCGTCCCAGTAGAGCGGGGATCTACACTTTCTCCCATACAAGGCTCCATACGGCGCCATGTTTATTGTTGCCTGGAAACTGTTGTTGTAGGCGAACTCAATCAGTGGTAGTGCGGACTCCCAACCTCCTCCTCGGTCGAGCACCAGCGTTCTCAACATATCCTCGAGAGTTTGGATCGTTCTTTCGGACTGCCCATCTGTCTGCGGGTGAAACACTGTGCTAAAATTCAATCGGGTTCCTAGCTCACGTTGTAGGCTGATCCAAAATCTTGAAGTGAACTTCGGGTCACGGTCAGACGTGATCGTCACTGGGACTCCATGCAGTCACACTATTTCCCTTATATAAATTTGAGCTAGCTTGTTTTATCCATAGGTTATGGGAATCGGTATGAAGTGTGCACTCTTGGTGAGTCGGTCTATAATTACCCAAACGGCGGTGTTCCCTTTAAGAGTCCTTGGCAATCCCGTTATGAAATCCATGGTGATGTGCTCCCATTTCCACTCGGGAATCTCTAGCGATTGTAGCTTTCTATATGGTCGTTGATGTAGAGCCTTCGCCTGTTGGCAGGCTAAGCAGCGCTCCACAAATGCCGCTATATCCCTCTTCATACCATTCCACCAAAAGGACTTCTTCAGGTCTTGATACATCTTCGTATTCCCCAGGTGAGCGGTGTAAGGAGTCTCATGTGCTTCACTCATGATTTCATTTTTGAGTTCTTCGTCACTCGGTATGCAAAATCTTCCTTCGAAGGCGAGGGCATTGTCGGATTCTTCACGAAAATTCCCAGATTTCCCAGTTCTTACTTCGACTAGAATTTCTTCCAATTTATCATCCATTCGTTGGGCTTCAGCAATTCTTGTTCTTAGATTAGGTGCAACCGCCAAGGTGGCAATTCGGCCTTCCACCGTTTCAGGTGCCCTTACCACTTACAAAAGCATCTTGCTAAATTCGCGTATCAAGCTTTCTTCTTTGGTGAGAAAAGTGGCCAGTTGGGAATGACCCTTCCGGCTCAAGGCATCTGCCACTACATTTGCCTTGTCGGGGTGGTAATTGATGCCACAATCGTAGTCCTTCACCAATTCGAGCCATCTTCGTTGTCGCATGTTTAAATCCTTTTACTCGAAAAAGTATTTCAGGCTTTTGTGGTCCATAAAGATTTCACATCGTACCCCTAGAGATGATGCCTCCAAATCTTTAGGGCATGTACAACCGCTGCTAGCTCCAAATCGTGGGTTAGATAGTTCAACTCGTGTGGCCTCAATTGTCGTGATGCGTAGGCAATCACTTTGTCGTTTTCATCAAAACACATCCAAGTCCCACTTTCAAAGCATCAGTGTAGACCACGTAGCTCATTCCAGGCTCTGGCATAACTAAGATTGGTGCAGTGGTCAGTTTCTCCTTCAAAAGTTGAAAACTTGTCTCACACTCCGAGGTCCAATTGACTTTTACCCCCTTCTTGAGTTGTTGGGTCATTGGTCTCGCTATCTTGGAGAATCCCTCTATGAACCTTCGGTAATATCCTGCCAAACCCAGGAAACTTCGAATCTCGTTTGGTGTTGAAGGTGCTTTCCATTGTTGTACCGCCTCAACCTTGGCGGGATCCACTCGAATTCCTTCTGCCGACACAATGTGACCAATGAAGTTTACTTCCTTAAGCCAAAACTCACACTTGCTGAATTTGGCGTACAGTTTCTCACTCAACGTCTCCAAAGTGATTCGCAGGTACTCCTCGTGTTCCTTCTCATTCCTCCAGTAGACGAGTACATCATCTATGAAGACCAAGACGAATTTATCCAAGTATGGATGAAACACTAGATTCATCAAATCCATTAATACTGCAGGTGCATTCGTCAATCCAAACGGCATTACCACAAACTCATAGTGACCATATCTTGTGCGAAAAGTAGTCTTCGGTATGTCTTCCCTTCGGACTCTCAACTGGTGGTGTCCGAACCTTAAGTCCATCTTTGAGAACACACCGACTCCTCGAAATTGATAGAATAGGTCATCTATCCTAGGCAGTGGATATTTGTTCTTGAGGGTCATTTTGTTCAACTCTCTATAGTCGATACACATCCTCATCGACCCATCCTTCTTCTTCACAAAAAGCACGGGCGCGCCCCACGGTGAAACACTGGGTCTAATGAAACTTAAGTCCATAAGCTCTTGAAGTTGTATCTTGAGTTCTTCAAACTCTTTAGGCGCCATTCGATATTGAATGGCGGTGTTCCCTTTAAGAGTCCTTAGACACCGGTGCCGACCCTGGCTCTAGGTCGATCTTGAACTCCAATTGTCGATCTGGCGGTGGCCAGGCAAAGCTTCAGGAAAAACGTCTGGAAATTCTCGTACCACAGCAACATCCTCCAGTTTCCTTTCTTTCTTCTCATCTCCTTGTAGATAGACAAGATAGGAAGGACGCCATTTTCTCAACATCGTAGTGGCTTGGAGTACGGAGATTTTAGACATTCAGCGAGATTCCATGGTACACCATTGGTTCGTTCCACGGGCTTGTAAAGATATATGTTTCTCCTTACAACGAATAGTAGCATAATACAAGGCTAACCTGTAACGCCCCACTTTCGGAACCCTAATATGCGAAGCATAAATTTTTTTTTGCACTTAATGCTTTTAATGCCGTGAAGTATGTGAATTAAATGATGAGTGAATTAATTGCATGTTTTCTGTGTGACCTAATTGCGTTTTGGAATTTAGATTTGATTTGATTAGTCAAATCTGTTGAGCATATGGCGTGGCTGTTGAATAGTCAAAGATGTGGAACATATGACGTGGCCATTGAAAGGTCAAAGTGTTGAGAATATGTGGTGGAAGTGAAAATGGTTGAAATTGTGACGTGACTGTGTGAATAATCTATGTGGGGTGAAATATATTGTGGCGAATTATTTCTTAAGGGATGAGTGAGATTAAATAGGAGCATCAGTATTCATTTGGCATTTTGGACCCCTGTTATTATTGGAGAAGAAATCCTATTTTTCCTTGGATTTAATTAATTGCTTGGGATATTTATCCAAATTAAATCCAAAACCCGATTATTCCGTATTTTTCTCCATGAGAATTCGACCCCTATGCTTGTTCCAAGGGATATTTCAAAAATCTCCTATTTATGGGAGAAGGAAATTATTTTATTATATTATTTGATCCTTTATTTATTCACTTCCATGAATAAATACAAATATCTTAGCAATCTTACCATATCTAAGGAGATCTTGCCATATCCTATTTAAATTAGGATTTGAATTTAATTCCTTGTGGGAGAGGAATAAAAATCGCCTACTTCCCTATTTTAATGGTGGAAATTATTATTTTATTCTGCTCCGTATTATTTTATTCTACTCCGTGAACTACCAAATTAAATCATAGGCTAATTGAATAGCCTTGATTTTGAATTCCTCCTAATTCTTCTCCCATAATTCACGCCATTCTCCTTCTCTTTCTCTAACTCCACATTATTCATTTAATTAATTATGGAGAATCAAATCTTGGAAATTATCTCTATAAATAAGGGAGGAAAACCCTAACCCTAGCCACTAACTACACGCCACTCTCCACTCTCTCTCAATTTTTCTTCTATCTTTCTCCAAGAATTCTTCACCTTTTTTAGAAGAATTTAAGTTGAAGCCTCAAGAATTGTTGAAGAATCAAGATTTTACTTTGTTTCTACCGATCGTTTCGATCAAGAAAGGTATAATTGAATTTCTTTTCCTCATCCTCTCCATTGAAACCTTGATTTTGATTCCTTCATGCATAATGAGTGTAGAGATCGTAGATCTAAGATTTAATCGGGTGGGATTTATGGTTGCATGAGAAAAAGATATGTATATACGTTTATGGTTGTTTATGAATGAAGTTATGGATGATTTGTGGTGAATGCAATGTGAATATATGAGAACATGATGGTGAGATCTTTTTGAAGCATGATTATGTGTTGGAAGCATGAATATATGTGTTTGGATGAATATTTGATAAACCCTAATTCGAAATTTGGAAGCATGACAACTATGGTGTTCGGACAGTATATTCCGACGTGTGTTTGACTGACAAAACGATCTTATTTTGGTGCGAAATTTTAACTGAGTAAACTTCAAGGTGTCTTCTGTGATGTGTATATATTTCAGCCTTTTTGGAGGAAAGATGAATTTGTAATGAATTTTTGAAGTTGACTGCGCAGTTCTGCCAGAATTTGTATTCTCGTCCAGTGAGTTTCATTTTTTATTTGACCAACCTAAAGATGTGATTTTGATGTGAAATTTTAACTGAATGATCTTTGATGTTTCTACTATATTGTGGTAAACTTTCAGCCCTAACGGAGGTCGGATGAATTTGTAATGATTTTTATAAAATGACTGCGCTATTCTGCCAGATTTCTATCATATAAAAATAATCTATGTTGTTAAGTTTTGAATGATATACATGATGCATATGTGTTAAGGAACCCATTCTATGATGAAGTGATGTGTTGTTCGTTGATGAACGTTTGGGATGGGTAAATTAAAGAGACGATGGAAGGAACATTAGGGCATGCATGATAATTTTTTGTGATGAAAGGCTGATTGTATTGTGGTGTTGACAAGGGTTGTCGTGCTTACGTGAGCACAAGGAACGAGGGTTGATTTGAGTTGTGTATTATGTTATCTAAACAAGCGAGGTGGGCTTTCTTTTAAATAAGGACGACATCCTAAATGTTTTATCGTTGAGAATGAAACTGTGTTTATCATGCTTTGTTTGATTTTAACGTGCCTATCTGATATGGCTTTATGCCATTATTATTTAAATCGAATTTGGGTCCTCGTAGGGCCGCTAACCCTACTTGGACTAGTGTACACATATGGTAGATCGTGTTCTAGCGTTCGGGTTGGCCGGTCTAGTGACTTGGTTTGTGGCCACATTCCAAGTCATGTATTGGCAGATATGGTAAACGTCTATGGGAAAATGACTGATCAGTCGACTTTTACAATGGGAATTGATTTTGAGTGCCTCGGGCCTTTCTAAAGCTAAACCCCGATGGTTACGTATGTATGGCATGATAAATAATTTTTATGAAAATGTTTTCGGCATAAGTCCACTGAGTATCTTTATAGTACTCAACCCTGCATGTGTTTTCCCTATGTGCAGGTTGAGCTGCGGCGAGAGTATGGTGGTGTTGAGCAAGTTAATTGAAGAATGAATTGTTTATCTTTGATCTGTGAGTGTCGTTGTGTCTCCATACATAACTTCACTCTTCTCTTGGATGCTTCCGCTGAAACCTATTTTACTTATTGTTTGATCTTGACACTATTTTGAGTTCCGTTTAGAATATAAAGACATGTTATGTTTTGGAGTACGCTAAACCCTTGTTATCTTGAATATCAATGATGATAATTATTTTCTCTTTGGTCTGTCTGTCAAAGCATCACCCTGACCTTCTCTCTTTGATTTTTGTTCATTAATTACCTTGGTCAAACCCCTTTAATAAAACCCTGATCTTTTTCCTTGTTGCATTTAAGTCCTGTTAGGTCACGATCGCCGCATTTATTATACCCTAGAAGGGCGGTCGTGACATAACCAATCCATTCCCAAAATTATATCAATATTCCCCCTTAACTTCTAACGGGGTCCTTGATTGTTCTACCTTAACTCCGTCCCCACATTCTTGCTTGGACACCCTCTAGAAAAGTGATTATATCAACCACGGTTTAAAAAAAATGCGTGATAGTATTATGTATTCTACACTTCCCAAAATGATAGTACGAGCAGACGATGCATTGAGGGGGTTTGGGTCGGAAATCACCCCTCTGACTCGGTGCAACATGTACTCCCCTATACTTTGGTTGGTTTTGGGTGGGCTGGTATCCCTTCTTTTCATAGGGAGCCTTAGTCTCGTCCCACTTTCTCTTCTCCTGAAAATAATGTGGTGGAGGTAGTGCCAGTGTAGTGTTTCACATCGCCCTCTCCTTGGGCATAGCTTCCTCCACGTCTAGTACGCGGGTCAACGATCCAACGTATGTAAGTCTCCCAAGGTTTGCCAATGCTATCCTTATCTCATGCCTTAAGCCCGAACGGAACTTCTCAGCCATCTTCTTATTGGTACCCCTTGTTCGGGTGCATGCCGAGCCATGTCGCAAGTGTGCGGCCATATTCTGTCACTGACATGCGCCCTTGTTTGAGATTGTAAAACTCATCCGTCTTCGCCTTTCGTTAACTCTTTGGGATATACTTGTTGTATATGTCCGCCTTAATGTCCTCCCATGTCATTGTATCCACTTGCTCAGTGGTCATGGTCCTTTGCTTGTCCCACCAACAGTCGGCTGAATCCGTGAGTTGGTAGGTTACACAAACCAAACGCTTCCTCAGTGCAATTGAAGAATTCGAAGATGCTCTCCAATGCGCATATCTAAGTCTCGGCCTTTGCCGGCTCTCCTATCCCATCGAAGATAGGAGGATTTTGCTTTAGCAAAAACTATTCAATATGCCATCCTGGCTTAGGTGGAGGAGGTGATGGTGATGGTGCTTGCACGCGTTTCTCCTTTCGATTGTTTCCCATTTTAATTGATTCAATTTCGCCACTTGCTTGACGATTTTCTCTCGTCGACGACCTTTGTTTGTATATC
Source organism: Salvia splendens (assembly GCF_004379255.2). Lineage (NCBI taxonomy): Eukaryota > Viridiplantae > Streptophyta > Magnoliopsida > Lamiales > Lamiaceae > Salvia > Salvia splendens. The sequence continues at coordinate 13,224,256 of NC_056052.1, forward strand.
TTAATCTATCAGGGTGCCCGTATTTTCATTCCAGTACTATCGTACAGTGATGATCTTATGCGACGATCTTAAATACTCCGATTCACAACTTTCTGTTGTTATCCGTATATCCCTTGATCAAACCACTTACATAAATTCTGAGCCGCAAAACGTGATCATTTGGTGTACATGGCTTCTCTCAGCTTTCTATTTCTTAAGACATAATATCAAGGTGTGGCATAACGTTCGATTCTTTGGCCGCTTGCAACAACTAAGCATTGATGCAAAAATATTTGAATCCTCGTGTTGTTGGTGTATCATTTTTTTTGTATGTGTCTCTTGAAACTTATTCCTCATATGTGTTTGCAGAGATCAAGCCATTGTCTTTCTTGAGAGTCTTGTATCAAGAATTTAGAAATCTATTTAACAGCCTTACTTGGATCAGAACGGGTTTCAACATGAGGAGCACTATTGAAAATGCCCTTAAGAATGGCTCCGAAAATGACTCAAGAGGAACAAGAATGAGTCTCTACTTTCATTAAAAGGAAACAGTGATGCATCACTTGCAAATTGCGGGTCAATCAAAAGTTTTAAATACACGAAAAGAATACCATTGTCAAGGAGCTTCATAGAAAGAAATTTCTGAGAATCCAAGTAAGTACTGTCAATTAAATTCATCCATTCTAGCTACAAAGGTGGCACTCCGTCGTTTCCCAAAGATAATAGAAGCGTTCTCGAAAAATCTAGATTCTAAGTCAAGATTCTTTGTGTCGTTGCAGCGATTAACTGTCCTTGAAGGTCACATCTTCATATTGTTTTTGGCACGCCATAGCGGTCATTCTCATTAAAACATGGTAATAACCCTCATGGCCTTAACGTGTCATAAGTGTTGTCATATTTGTAACGCGTCGTCGCATTAACATGTTATGCACAATTGCATTCACTTTATTTGATTGCAGGCACAATTTCTCGTCGTTGTAAGGATACATCACCTAACATTTCTTCTCGTCCTGATCTCGTTAGAAACTTCCTTTCGTTTTGTTCTTCTCATCCATGGAAAACAATAGACAATTATAACAATGCGTCTAGTTTGAAGTATATGTTTCCGTTTGTCCCATCACTCAGGAAAGTGATATTGCAGTTATCAATTTACAACTATGTTCGAGCACGTTCAGCCTAGCATACTTCTTAGCCACTCTATGTTTTTCAGACATAGTTCATAGTCTCATACTTCAATATATATTCGATCGTTGCTTATTCAAGCTTCATATGGATTCTACGTTTGCACCAAAGTTCAAAATTCCACATTTCACTTTCATAATGATTCTATACGATACCTCGTACTTCATCAATCATGAATTATCATCGCATAAAACGTTATTCATATATTGCGTAGTCAAACATGTTTATCCATATAAACCATTTGGCATTCCATATCATTTCATCCAGCATATATTAATTTTTAAAATAGTAACTTAGTCAATCCATCATCCATGGAATCACATTTCATAATTCATACAGTTCATGGACATTTATATCACAATCACAAAATTGCAACTATGCACTCATCATGCTTTGCATTCACAGTTTCGTAATAATGCAATTTCGACCACATAGGCATGAAAAAAAATTTGCCGCTCAAGTAATCAACATGTATGTCCTCCAAGTTAAATTCACAGTCCAAACATGTAATAACAAGTCCCCGCCTCAAGCATGCAATTCATATTCACACTTCAATATCCATCGCATTCAACACCTTCAATCACATACTCCCATAGTGTCTCACGTCTCCTATGACCACAACATTTTCCAAAATCCATAGCATTTACTTTAAATTTCCAATAGGCCCAAAATTGCCATTTTCACAAGGAACCATTTTTCCATCGAATTTCAAAAATTTCAGTAATTCATTTCAAAAGTCGCCAAAATATTCTCACCTCTTCTTTCGTGGTTGGGCGTAACGAGTTGTGGTGTTGAGCCTTCGACGTTTAACACTTTAGTCTATCGAAACAAGGGCAGACTACAACTCAAAAAGACTCTTGGGTCCAGAGCGGAAAGAAACTGAGGCTCTGATATCAAACTATCACGACCGTCCTTTAGGGTTAATAAGTACGGCGATCGTGATCAAAAGAATTTAATAAATAGACGAAGAGAACTAGGATTTCAATAACGAGTTGGACCAATAATTAATATTCAAAGAAAATGATTAAGAGTTTGAGATTATCCAACAAAATCACAAGTATCCAATATCCGAACAAATTCAAGTTGCAGGCCCAATAACCGATAAGTAAAAGAAATATCACAACGAAAACGACCAAGAGAAAGAGTGACTTCATGTGTGAAGACACAACGACACTCATAGTTCAATGATAAACATTAAATTCTTCAATTAACTTGCTCAACACCACCATACTCTCGTCGCCGCTCAACCTGCTCATATAAGGAAAACACATGCAGGGCCGAGTACTATAAAAATACTCAGTGGGCTCATACCGAAAACATTTTCAATAAAAAAAATATTATCTATCATGCCATACATAAGTACCCATCGGGGTTTAGCTTTAGAAAGGCCCGAGGCACTCAAAATCATTTCCCATAGTAAAAGTCGACTGATCAGTCATTTTCCCATAGATGTTAGCCATATCTGCTCATACATGACTTGGAATGTGGCAACAAACCAAGTCACTAGACCGGCCAGCCCGTACGCTAGCACACAGTCTACCATAGGTGTACACTAATCTAAGTAGGGTTTGCGGCCCTACGAGGACCTGAATTCGATTTAAACAATAGTGGCAAAAGCCACATCAAATAGGCACATTGAAATCAAACACGACATGATAAACATAGTTGCATTTCCATCGATAAAATATTTAGGACATTGTCCTTATTTAAAAGAAAGCCCTCCTCGACCGCTTAAATTTCAAGTACTTTCTTCCCTTCGCTATCACACTTCGTGCGCAAGTTATCACCTTTAGATAATATGTATCACGAATCAGTCTCAATCAACGAACTCAAAATCATGCATGCCCCCAAACGTTTCCCTTTTTCTACTGATTGGTTTTTATATTAACATTCACAATCATGGCATGCTCATAATATCAATTTATTCATACTTCAATGTCAGATCTACCATCACAACATGGTCACGCATGAGTGTTCTTCGCACAACACACATCATACATACACATCGACACACACACACATACACATACATGCTCCCCTTTCATCAGTTGTTTTCCCCCCTTTCACTCGATCTATATGCATGAGGGTTCAAGAACACCGATTGATCGGTTAGATGAGAAAAGATAGATCTAAAATACCTTTTCTTGATAGAAGAATGGTAGAACAAAGTAATAGCCTTGATTCTTCAACAATTCTTGAGTTTCAACTTCAATTCTTTGCAAAGAATGAAGAGATCTTGAATAAAATAGAAAACAAGTTGAAGAAGAGTGGAAGAGAGAAAAGTGGCGTGTGGGAGTGAGGGAGGCGTGTAGTTTGGCTAGGGTTGGGGTTTTTCTCTCATATTCATAGAGTTCAAGAATATAATCCCACAATTAAATAAATAAAGATTTTGGAAGATATGGGGGAGGGAGGTTGGCGTGGTTTTTGGGGAGGATTAAGGAGGTTTCAAATTCTATGCTAATTAATTAGCATATGAAATAATTCTCACGGAGTGAAATAAAATATCACAGAGCAAAATAAAATAATAAAATCCCACTATTAAAATAGGGAGTAGGAAAAAAAAAAAAAAAAAATAGGGAGTAGGAAATTTTTTTTGCCTATTAAATATGTGTAGGATTTATTTAGATTTTCACGGAGAACAAGATATCACAGAGCAGAATAAAATAATATTTCCCTCAATAAAAATAGGGAAGTGGCGTGAATTATGCTTCTTCCATAAGGAATCAATTTCAAATCTTTAATTTGAATAAGATAAGGCAAGATTTGCTAGGATATTTGAATTTATTCATAGGAGGGAATAAATAAGAGATCAAATAGTATAATAAATAATTCCTTCTCCCCATAAATAGGAGATTTTCGAAATCTCTCTAGGAACAAGCATGGGGGTCGATTTTCTCATGAAGAAAATAAAGAATACTTGGGTTTTGGATTTAATTTGTATAAATATCCCTAGCAATTAATTAAATCCAAGAAAATTGGATTCCTCTCCAATAAAAAGTCATGGTCGAAAATTCCAAAAATATGGGTAAAATAATTATCGATGAACCTATTCAATCTCACTCACCCTTAAGAATATTTCACCACAATAAATTTCACCCCGCATCAATTATTCAAATAGTCACGTCACATATTCAATAAAGTTGACTCAGTCAACCCAAAATCATAACTACGAACCAAAATTAGGTCACCAAAGGAATCACATAACAATTCCACTCGTCGTTTAATTCACGACCTAAAAAGAAATAAATACAGTCGTCTTAGGGTTCGAAATTTAGGGTTCAAAAAGTGGGGCGTTACATAAAGTCTATGCCCCATGCAATATAGCAAATAAGAGATGAGAAGGCTGCATATTTGCATACCAAGGCTACTTAAAGTCTAAGCCCCATGCAAGATAGCAAATATGAGATGAGAGGTCCGAGCAACGAACTTAATTTTATTAAAGCATAAGAGTAACTAAAGTAAGAAATCAAAACAATACTCCCTCCGTCCACCAATACCAAGGGGAGTTTTGAGAAATGTAGTAGAAAGTTGGTTGAAAAGGTTATTTGAAGGTGAGTCCTAATTTTATATCTTAGTTTTATAATAAAATATGAGTGAGATAAAGTTAGTGGATGTAGGGTTCATGACCAAAACTAGTAAAAATCAAAAATCAAATAGAGAGAAGCTCTCCCTTCTCTCTAAAAACTCCACCCTATTGACCTACCTTTTGACTCCCACCGCCGTTCATCCCCCACACCCTCACAGTCCTCCACGCCTAATACTTTGCCGACCACCACAACACCCCGTCTCCCTCCACACCAACCACATCACACCGCCTCACGGCCAGCCCTCAAAACCCCTGAAAGCCGACGTCCTCGACATCTCCGGTCACGAGCCACACACCGCCAACCTTCGCTCAATCCTCGGTGCGGCTGGTGACTTGACACACGCTCGGCCATGCCGGAACACCCACCGGATCCTTCACCAGGGACCGAGGAACCCCACACCCTCACGAATCAGCAAATGGTCTTCTGGTCGGCCGAGGGCCCCCTCCCTAAATCACCGAGCAAGAAGCTGAACATAAAACCTGCAAAACTCCAGCACAAACTCCGAAAAAGCACACCGGCAACACCCTCTAAGGGAAATGTTCAGAAAAGATTCGTCCCCTCCCCCCTTCCGGAAGACAAACAGCTACGGAAGAAGCTTTCCTTCGGTGGAGAAGACAGCCCCGACGCTAAGAACTCAAAATGCAAGGCGGGTCTCTCCTCGGATTTCTCGGACCTCGAGGAGAGTGCGAACCCAAAGTTGGAAGGTAGAGCGAATTCCACCCTCTTTGAGAAAGAAAAAACGATATTCGACGTCCACGCCGACAAGGGCGTCGCCGCACCATCATCGGTATCCGGCCAGGACTCCGGCGGTCACTTGGAACCCGTCGGCCGAGATGAGGATAAACCACCACACTCTTTCCAACTGGACAAGGCAGCCCCATGTGAAGTACAAATGTCCTTGGATGATGTGATCTCCTAATGGAAAAAAGAACAAAAGAACTTTTTGAAAGTGCCTTGGTCCCTTACCATCCCATGCCATCACGTGATCTCCTAACCGTTGCCACCCCAAGGCAGCAAAATCTCGACAGTATCTTGCACCTTGCCTCATTGGATGCGGCAGAGATGATGGACACCTCGGTGGCGCAGCCTCTCCTCGTCATGAACCAGCCGGACGAAGCTCAATTGGCGGCGGAACGCCACCCCCCCTCACGTCGACAAATGAATCAGCACCGGACATGACAACGGTGAGTTATGTTCCTCCTCTTGATGATTTCCCACCTCTTGAAAGAGGTAGAACCATAAGGATCCGAGACAACTTTGAGACCGGCAAGTCGAGCGGTGGTGCGGCTCGGACTTGGCCGAGAGCTAATCCCGGCCCTCATGACCCCCGGAACACCCCCTCCCCAAGCGTGGCATCGACTGGCCCCAACGGGACCGAGGTTATGGTGGGGACGTCGCGAGGCACCAACAAGCCGTGCGCCGAGGGTGACACGAACGGAGGCCTCCAAGGCAGGGTGGATTGCCGAAACATGACCAAGGTAGGGGGTATGGAACAATCACACGATAAGTAACACCCCTCGGGGAGACAATGACCCAGCCGTGAGACATGCCAACAAACCAATCTCTATGGCGGATATGGTTCGAGAAACAACGCATCCCGATGGACCGCAAGTGTTTGTTCCGGAGAACATACAAAACATAGGATATGCAACTACGTCCAATGGTATCCCGGCGATCTACTTCTCCGGCGCGGAAGTTCAGAAATTGGCGATGAGCCTCAGCCACGCAATCATTGGTAAGTTTTCCCATTCTATTCCGGCTTCTCATCAGATCCAAAAGGCTCTTAATAACATCAAATTTTGTCGTGGATTCACTTGGAAGTATATAAATGCTAAACACATTCTTGTTCAATTCGAGGATATTGTGGATTATGCCCGGCTACTTAGTGGACCCAAAGGAACGCCCGTTTGGTTAATAGACCGTCACCCCATGAGAGTATTCAAGTGGTCCCTGGATTTGATGCCTACTGTGAATCCCCGATCGCGGCAATATGGTGCAACTTAATTGGCCTTCCAATACACCTCTTTGATCAATTGACGCTTTTTGCTATTGGCATTGTAGCATCCTAAAAATTTCTGCGACTTTTGTTTTAATATGGATGTCGAGTGGAAATTTTTTCTTTTATGGAATTTATTTGTTCCTATGTGATTGACTTGATTATGTGAAATAAATTGTCGTGAGTGATGTGGAATGAAGTGTCATATTTTTTTTCCAAAGTGGGGAAATAATTAAATGAGATCATGCATATTGTTCTAGCTATTTTAGTGGTAATTTTCGGCCCCTTCAATTATTGGAAATTATATTCTCTTTCTTGGAGTTAATTAATTGTTTTGGGATATTTATCCAAACTAAATCCAAACCAAATTATCCGTAATTTGTGCTACATGGAATTCAAACCCTAAGCCTATTCTTGAGAGATTTCGAGAAATCCCCTATTTAATTAGGAGGATGAATTATTTTTTATTTAATTGGTGCTTTGTTGATTCCTTTCATTTAATTTAAATCCAATTAAATCTTGTCACATTTTGTTTCCTCACCCAAATTAAATTAATATTTGAATTATTTCCTTGTGGGAATATAACCCAAATTTTCGGCCCTCCTTTGTTGTAGAGGAATTTATATTTGTTTCCTATTTTGTGGAATCTCTTCTGTTCAAATAAATACCAAATTAATTCCTATGCCAAATTCATTGTGGATGTGAATATTTTCCTTTTAATTCTCTCCCTATCACACGCCCCATATGCTTTTTTTTCCTTGTGGAATAAATTTATTTGTTACCTATTTTGTGGGAGTCTTTTCCTATAAAAAAATTAATTACCAAATTTAAATCATATTCCTATTTTAGTGTAGGATTTAAATATTTCCTTGCTACTCCCTCAAAATAGACGCCCCTTCTTATTCCTCCTTGGAGAGTTATTTTAATTATCTTGTTGCCTTATTTATGAAATACCCAATATCTTTTTACCAAATTTTGTAAAGATATTTCTCTCCAAGAATTGCCTAATTTTCGAAAACCCTCCTTCCCACATACACGTCTATTTTCATTTTAAATGTGAGATTTATTTGTTGACCTCTATTTTATTCTTCCACAATTTTAATTGCTTTATTTTCGTAGTTATGATTTTGGGTTGACTGAGTCAACTTCGTTGAATATGTGACGTGACTGTTTTGAATAATTGATGCGGGGTGAAATTTATTGTGGTGAAATATTCTTAAGGGTAAGTGAGATTGAATAGGTTCATCGATTATTATTTTACCCATATTTTTGGAATTTTCGACCATGACTTTCTATTGGAGAGGAATCCTATTTTCTTGGATTTAATTAATTGCTAGGGATATTTATTTGTTACCAATTTTGTGGGTGTCTTTTCCTATAAAAAAAATTAATTACCAAATTTAAATCCTATTCCTATTTTAGTGTAGGATTTAAATATTTCCTTGCTACTCCCTCAAAATAGACACCCCTTCTTATTCCTTCTTGGAGAGTTATTTTAATTATCTTGTTGCCTTATTTATGAAATACCCAATATCTTTTTACCAAATTTTGTGAAGATATTTCTCTCCAAGAATTGCCTAATTTTCGAAAACACTCCTTCCCACATACACGTCTATTTTCGTTTTAAATGTGAGATTTATTTATCGACCTCTATTTTATTCTTCCACAATTTTAATTGCTTTATTTAATTGTGGGATTTATTCTAGACTATAAAAAAGCAAAACCCTAACCCTAGCCCCATTTTCACGCCACTCTCTCCCTCTCCTCTGTCCCACACGATTTCTTCTCCTTCCCTCTCCCTCTCCACCAATTCTCCACCAATCCTTTGTTCTTGCATCAATTTGGAGTTGGAAATTCAAGATTCATCGAAGAATCACATCAATTATCATTCCTACCGATTGTTTTTGAACAAGAAAGGTATATTTGAATTCTCTTTCTCATCCTTTCCATTGAATCCATGTTTCTTGATTCCCTCATGCACGTAGTGAGTGTAGAAATCATATATCTAAAAATTAATCGGTTGGGATTGATGTTTTGCATGAGAAAGTATGTGGATATGCGTTTATGTATGTGTATGTGTATGTGTGAGGTTGTGGATGATTCGTTGGTGAATGATATGTGAATATATGAGTACATGGTTGTGCGAACTTTTTGAAGCACGATTATGTGTTGGAAGCGTGAATATATGTGTTTGGATGAATGAATGGATAAACCCTAATTCGAATTTTTGAAGCATGAAAACTATGGTGTTCGGACAGTAGATTCCGACATGTGTTTGACCGACCAAACCATCTTATTTTGGCATGAATTTTTAATTGGGTAATACTTGAGATGTCTTATGTGTTGTTTATAAATTTCAGCCTCTTTTGACGAAAGATAAAGTTTTAATGAATTTTTAAAGTTAACTGCGAAGTTCTGTCAGAAATTGTATTCTCGTCTAGTGAGTTTCGTTTTTTATTTGACCGAACTAAAGATGTGATTTTGATGTGAAATTTTAACCGGAGTATCTTTGATGTGTCTCCTGTGTTGTGGTAAAATTTCAGCCCTAACGGAGGTTGGATGGATTTTTAATGAGTTTTACAAAACGACTGCGCAGTTCTGCCAGATTTCTGTCATGTTAAAATAATACTTGTTGTCAAGTTTGAATGTATTACATGATGCATGTGTGATTAAGGAACGTATCTTATGGCGTGGTTATGTGTTATACGTTGAGGTAAACCATGGTGTGTTTCCTTATGTTGGTGAACGTTTGGGATGGGTAATTTAAGAAAAGGATGAAAGGAACAATAGGACATGCATGATAAGTTGTATTGATGAAAGGCTAATTGTGTTGTGGTGTTGAAAAGGGTTGTTGTGCATACGTGAGCACAAGGAACGAGGGTTGCTTTTGAGTTGTGTATTGTGTTGTCTGAGCAAGGGAGGTGGGCTTTCTTTAACTAAACTCTTTTATTTTTCCTAAGTATGATTGTGGAGCTGTAAGGGTGGTTTAAAGTGTTATGTCATGCCATGGATTGTTTTGATTGAGATTGTGTGTCTGCTGCCTAGTTCGTTTGAGTTTACTCTGTTAGGCTATATGGCTATGTGTGAAACAAATTCGGGTCTGAGTAGGGCCGCAAACCCTATCAGGCTGTGTACACTGGTGGGATCGGGAGCCGTCCTTGCTAGTCCGCCGGTCTCGTGGGCGAATAGTCTGGCCACACTTTCGTTGCACTGTGGAAAGATGATGCGATTGTTGGATTGTTGAGAAAGTGGGGAGATTGTTTGCCTGACCAGGCTATGAAATGTTTTTGTGTTCTCGATGATATTTCTTAACTACATGTAAAACTCGAGTTCACTGGTATGGATGACATAACTGTTATAAAATGTTTTTGGCATGAGCCCATTGAGTACAACAAGTACTTAGCCCTGCATATGTTTTCCCTATGTGCAGGTTGAGCGGGATGTTGCAGCGGATGTTGAGTGAGCTTTAGGGATTCCCGCATGCGTCGTGTCTTCATACATGGGCGTTATCCCATGACTCTCTTTGATACTTGTTTTTCCGCTGCCATGTTTGAAATAAATTTCTAGAAGTCTTCCGCACTATTTAATGCTGTTTTATGACATTAAGTATCTTGAGACTAAAATCCGTTGCTTAACCTTTCAATAAACTAAAATATTTCTTTTTGAAGTTAATTGGGTTTTTCATATTAAATGTCGTCCTTTATTATGTCAAATACTTTGAGACTTTAATCTGCTGCTTATTTCGTTAAACTAAAATAGTTTTTTTTCGTAGACTAAAACAAATGTTCTTTTGGGAGTTAATTAGATTTTTGCATTATGTGTCAACTTTATTGTGTCCACCATTTCTTCCCCGCTTCTTAGTCAACTTTATTGTGTCCCCCATTTCTTCCCCGCTTCTTAGTCCCCCCTGGTCGCGATTTCCGCATCCTTGCTATCCTTAGTAAGGGCGTTCTTTCGCTTTCGTCCGAGAGTCTTCTTTTACTTTAAGTCTAGATCAGTGAACCTTAGACTAGAAGTGTCACGAAGGCTCAACATCCAAAGCATCGCGCTCAACCAAAGAAAGTGAGGTATGTTTTAAGTTGTTGAAAGAATGTGAGATCGATGTACAAAATTGATGATGATATGATGAGGATGTTTTGGCAAGTGTATGCATGTGAATAAACGTTATGTGTGAAAATGATACTGTGATGATATGATTATGTGGAACATGAGCATGATTGGCATGATGATCTAAACACGTGTTATATGTGTGAAAATAATATTGTGATAGTGTGATTATGTGGAATATGAGCATGATTGACATGATGATCTAAACACGTGTTATATGTGTGAAAATGATATTGTGATAATGTGATTATGTGGAATATGAGCATGATTGGCAAGATGATCTAAGCACGTGTTGTTTGTGCGAATATGATATTGTTATGGTATGATTATGTGGAACATGAGCATGAATGACATGATGTCCTAAGTATGTGTTATGTGTGTGAAAGTGTTACGACGTAATCATGTGAACATAGGATGACAGAGTGTTTGACATGAAGGATGAAAGTTGATGAGTTGTTTTGAGTATGTTGAATTTTTTTTAAGAAAAAATGAGTAATTTAAAAATGTTGTTTCAAACATATACGTGAAGTGCATGAGTGTTTTGTTTGGAGTGCAAATGTGTTATGAGTTTTGAAAGATTTGCATGGTGTTTGATATATAGAAAAAAAAAGAAGGAAAATGATTTTGAGGTTGAGGTTTTGCAATATTAATGACTAGTTGTTCTAGTGGAGTTTGATTGAGGAAAAAAAATATTTATGTTGTGGAAAGTTGTTGGAAATTTTGAAAAAAAAATCTTTGAACCTTAAACGAAAGCATGTTAGTTCTGTTCTTTTGGGAAAATTTAGATTTGTAAGTGAATGAGAAATATGACGTGGTATTGTATGGCGATATACGTTTATGCATGTTGAATTATTTGGTATGTGAATCATTTGGTATGTGAATCATGTTTTAAGTGATGATTTATGGACGTTGAAGTGTGAGGTCTTTTATAAATGTGTTGATAGAAGAAAGTATGATGCTATGAACATCGTATGCAAACATAGAATGCCCAAGGGGTCTGTTTGATCGAACGATATCAAACTTAGTTGTTACAACTGCAATATCACTTTTCTGAGTGATAAGATAAATGGAAATATGTGGTGCGAATTCGAACTCCATTGGATAATTACAAATTGACTATTGTTTTCCTTAACGATAAGAATAAAAAGAATATGAAGAGACATTCCGTACAATACGGACTTCAAGAGGAGATGCTAAATGATTTAATCCTACCGCGAGGAGAGATCATACTTGCGATCTAGTATGTAAACTCATTCTTATGTCAAGAGTGGCGATGCGATGAAAACGACTGTTATAGCACGTTGATAGCGCGAATATAATTACGATGTTTTAAGGGAATGGTTCTTATGGCGTGCAAGGAATATTATGAAGATATGAACATGGGTTTTGACTATTAGCTGTAACGACACGAAGAACGATACCATGTTTCAGCTCGCGAAAGATGAACGAGGGAGTGCGACCTTAATAGCTAGAATGAACGATTTTGTTTTAATTAACAGTACTTACTTGGAATCTAAGCCGTTCTTTTTCGGAACCTTTCAAATAACCGTGAGCCCTTATCTTCTTAAACACCTTGATTGACTCATGCTTTGCAAGTAATGCCCATTATTTTTTTTTATTTTTTTCCTATATCGAGTCATGACTCATTTTCAGTTCTTGAAAATTTGTGCTTGCCTTCGTAACCTTGGACATCTTGATTAGTTGTCTTCTTTGATTCATCTTTCGTAAGGACAATATTTTGATCTTGTGAGCTTCCGTCATTGAACCTCATTCCTAAAGTTGTTTGCAGTTATGACCTTCAGTATGATCACATCTCCCATACATGTTTCTTCAAAGGATGGAATTTTCTTCTTGGAACTTTTGCACACCTTTTTATTTCGTAATTATGCATGCGACAAGTTCTTTCTTGCAGAAGTGAAATTCTTTTTAGCCCAGTTTCACTACATATATTGTTTCATGCTCAGTAATTTTTCTTTCTACAACACCTAGTTAAGGCTATCGTATTCTCTTTTCCTTTAACGTGTTTGATCTAGCTGATTTTCCTAAAAGGTTCACTTTACATTGGTTGCAAACCTGTGAATCCATTGATGTGATTTCATTATTCAATAACATGATGTCGCCGAACCATGATCAGTGCTACTTTATGACATTTGTCTATACTTCTAAATCCTCCCACGATTGACCACCTCATGTCATGACATGTTTGAACCATCATTCATTGATGCCAAAATTTTGCAAATTTGATTTGACAATTTAAATATCTTATTTGACAGCCCACTATGGAATTTGAGACTTATTCAGTTTCATCCTATTTTCAAGACCTATCTCATATTATTTTGAGCTCGCATCAGAAGTAAAGTCTCAAGCTTTATGAGTTTATCTGAAACCTTAATTCCCAGAATGAACATGATAAGTTCGATGGAACTTAGACCCTACTTTATTTTTTTTTCTTCAAACCAATTTTTGCAAGTTGGTGATGAGATCTAAAAGAGTCGAGCTAGAAGTGTTGTTCTTGTTTTCGCTTCTTTAATTTGCAGCCTTTCTGATTAAGACCCTTTCAGCAGTGTTGTTACAATTTTGAAATCAGATCATATCCAACTAAGACTCTTTGATCAATTTTTGAGTTCTTGGTACTAGACTTTAGTGAAATGATGAAGTTGAGCTGTTCGGATACTCATAAAGAATAAGTTTCTTTTGTCGACATAATGTTTGGGATTGGATTGGTTTTCCGAGAGCTATGCGACGATCCACTGCAAGGAGAGACAAACTTCTTTTCGAGCCCCTGGCAAAGAGCCGACTATCTTGTATGGATTTACCATGAACCAACGAACCACCATAATCTCTGCCTTGCAAGCGACCACGATGATCAGAAAAGGGCTTCCGACATATCTTGTGTACTTGAATGGTGAGTTGAAGAAGGACTTGAAGGTGGAAGACGTGGCAGTAGTACGAGATTTTCCCGACGTGATTCCTGAAACTTTGCCTGGACCGCCGTCTGATAGGCAAGTGGAGTTTACCATCGATTTGGAGCCTAGATCTGCGCCAGTATCGAAAGCACCATACCGAATGGCCCCTAAGATTCAGTTGCAAGAACTACTCGATTTGGGATTTATTTGACCTAGTGTGTCGCCGTGGGGAGCGCCGGTGTTATTCGTGAAGAAGAAGGATGGAACGATGAGGATGTGCATTGACTATCGCGAGCTCAACAAGTTGACCTTGAAGAACAAGTACCCACTGCCAAGGATCGATGACTTATTTGACCAACTTCGAGGTGCGGGCATATTTTCGATAATGGACTTGAGGTCGGGGTATCATCAACTAAAGGTCCGACGAGAGGATGTGCCTAAGACTGCTTTTCGCACTCGTTATGGCCATTATGAATTCGTTGTGATGCCATTTGGACATACCAACGCCCTGGCAGTATTCATAGACTTGATGAACCGAGTTTTCCACAAGTATCTCGATAAGTTTGTGTTAGTCTTCATCGATGATGTGCTGGTATACTCGAAGAACGAGGAGGAGCATGGATGGCACCTGCAAACTGTGTTGGAAACGTTACGAAAAGAGAAGCTTTATGCCAAGTTTAGTAAGTGTGAGTTTTGGTTGACTCGAGTGAACTTTCTTAGTCATATCGTGACGGCAAATGGAATTCAAGTGGACCCAACGAAGGTCGAGACTGTGCAAAATTGGAAGTCGCCGAAAACGCCAAGTGAAATCCGTAGTTTCTTGGGATTGGCGGGATACTACCGACGTTTCATCGAGGGATTCTCTAAGATTGCGAGACCGATGACGCAACTGTTAAATAAAGGAATGAAGGTGGTTTAGACGCTGGAATGCGAGGCGAGACAAATTGACTACAATACATGTCCTAGCGGTACCAGAACCCGACAAGGACTTCGCCGTCTATACTGACGCCTCGAAAGTAGGACTTGGATGCGTGTTGATGCAAGATGGGAAAGTGATAGCGTATGCTTCCCGGTAATTGAGACCGAACGAGTTTAACTTTCTGACTCATGATTTAGAGCTGGCAGCAGTAGTACACGCACTAAAGATTTGGAGATATCATCTCTATGGAGTGAGATGTGAGATTTATACGGATCACAAGAGTCTCAAGTACTTCTTCGAGCAGAAGGAGTTGAACATGCAACAACGACGTTGGTTAGAGATCGTGAAAGATTATGACTGTGGTATTCACTATCATCCAGGCAAGGCGAACGTAGTGGCAGATGCTTTAAGTAGGAAGAACCAGCCTCAACTGGCTTCTTTTCTAACTCAAGAGGAAACGCTGATCCGTGAATTCGATAGAATGCAATTGGAGATAGTGAAAGCGCCGGTGGCGGCAGGAGGAATAATAGCGACACTAGTGATTGAGCCAGACTTAAGAACCAAGCTCATAGAAGCTCAGCGACGTGATGAGAAATTAGAAGAGACACGTGTGAAAGTAAGAATCGAGAAACATGATCATTTTCGTGAAGAGGCGGACAATGCTTTGACGTTCGATGGACGATTATGTGTGCCAAACAACGAGGCACTGAAAGATGAGATTTTGAGTGAAGCACATGACACACCTTACATTGCTCATCCTGGAAGCACGAAGATGTATTGGGATTTGAAGCAAAGCTTTTGGTGGAACGGAATGAAAGGAGACGTAGCATCGTTCGTGGAACGATGTCTAGCTTGTCAACAAGTGAAGGCATTACACCAAAGGCCATATGGGAAATTGCAACCGCTTGAAATTCCCAAATGGAAGTGGGAGCATATAGCCATGGACTTCGTGACAAGCTTACCAAGGTCACAGAAGGGGAAACACTGCGATTTGGGTGATCATCGATCGACTCACAAAAAGCGCGCACTTCTTACCGATTAGAACCACCTATCGATCAGACAAGTTAGCTAAGCTCTACGTGAGTGAGATTGTACGTTTGCATGGTGTGCCAAAGATCTTTGTATCCGATCGCGATACGAAGTTCACGTTGAAGTTTGGATGAGTTTGCAATGGGAGCTAGGCACAAAATTGAACTTTAGCACTGCTTACCACCCGCACTCGGACGGGCAGTCGGAGAGAACGATTCAAACACTTGAAGATATGCTGCGAGCCGTTGTCCTAGATCAAAAGGAAAGTTGGGAAACTGTTCTACCATTGGTTGAATTCGCCTACAACAATAGCTATCAAGCGACGATCGATATGGCGCCGTATGAAGCCTTGTATGGCAGGAAGTGTCGATCTCCACTCTACTGGGATGAGGTTGGTGAAAGAAAGATGTTAGGACCCGACGCTGTCAAGGAGATGACCGAAATTGTGCATCAAATCCGTGCAAGGATCAAGGAAGCTCAAGATAGACAGAAGTCGTATGCCGACGTGCATCGAACGGAGATCAAATTCGATGTTGGTGACAAAGTATTCTTGAAAGTATCCCCAACGAGAGGAGTTGTAAGGTTTGGAGTGAAGGGCAAACTGAAACCGCGTTTTGTAGGGCCGTACGAGATTATCGATGAAGTAGGTCCTGTAGCGTACCGCTTGGCGTTACCTCCTAGTTTTGGGAATGTGCACAACGTGTTCCATGTGTCGCAGTTGCGCAAGTACGCGTTCTACCCTAAGCATGTGATTCATCAAGAGGAAGTGATCCTGACCCCGACATGAGCTACGAGCATGAGCCATGGTGTTTCCACAACACCTTCACGGATGCTATCGACTTGTTTCGCAACTCTTGCAATGTTAAGAAGGGAAGGATGTAGCATCCAAAAATTTCTGCTACTTTTGTTTTAATATGGATGTCGAGTGGAAATTTTTTCTCTTATGGAATTTATTTGTTCCTATTTAATTAGGAGGATGAATTATTTTTGATTTAATTGGTGTCTTGTTGATTCCTTTCATTTAATTTAAATCCAATTAAATCTTGCCACATTTTGTTTCCTCACCCTAATTAAATTAAGATTTGAATTATTTCCTTGTGGGAATATAACCCAAAGTTTCGGCCCTCCTTTGTTGTAGAGGAATTTATATTTGTTTCCTATTTTGTGGAATCCCTTCTATTCAAATAAATACCAAATTAATTCCTATGCCAAATTCATTGGGGATGTGAATATTTTCCTTTTAATTCTCTCCCTATCACACGCCCCATATGTTTTTTTCCCTTTTGGAATAAATTTATTTGTTACCTATTTTGTGGGAGTCTTTTCCTACAAAAAAAAAATTAATTACAAAATTTAAATCCTATTCCTATTTTAGTGGAGAATTTAAATATTTCCTTGTTACTCCCTCAAAATACACGCCCCTTCTTATTCCTTCTTGGAGAGTTATTTAAATTATCTTGTTGCCTTATTCATGAAATACCCAATATCTTTTTACCAAATTTTGTGAAGATATTTATCTCCAAGAATTACCTAATTTTCAAAAACCCTCTTTCCCACATACACGCCTATTTTCATTTTAAATGTGGGATTTATTTATTGACCTCTATTTTATTCTTCTATAATTTTAATTGCTTTATTTAATTGTGGGATTTATTATAGACTATAAAAAGCAAAACCCTAACCCTGGCCCCATTTTCACGCCACTCTCTCCCTCTCCTCTCTCCCACACGATTTCGTCTCCCTCCCTCTCCTTCTCCACCAATTCTCCACCAATCCTTTGTTCTTGCATCAATTTTGGAGTTGGAAATTCAAGATTCATCGAAGAATCACATCAATTATCATTCCTACCGATTGTTTTTTAACAAGAAAGGTATATTTGAATTCTCTTTCTCATCCTTTCCATTGAATCCATGTTTCTTTTTTCCCTCATGCACATAGTGAGTGTAGAAATCATAGATCTAAAAATTAATCGGTTGGGATTGATGTTTTGCATGAGAAAGTATGTGTATATGCGTTTATGTATGTGTATGTGTATGTGTGAGGTTGTGGATGATTCGTTGGTGAATGATATGTGAATATATGAGAATATGGTTGTGCGATCTTTTTGAAGCAAGATTATGTGTTGGAAGCGTGAATATATGTGTTTGGATGAATGAATGGATAAACCCTAATTCGAATTTTTGAAGCATGAAAACTGTGTTGTTCGGACAGTAGATTCCGACATGTGTTTGACCGACCAAACCATCTTATTTTGGCATGAATGTTTAATTGGGTAATACTTGAGATGTCTTCTGTGTTGTGTATAAATTTCAGCCTCTTTTGACGAAAGATGAAGTTCTAATGAATTTTTAAAGTTAACTGCGTAGTTCTGTCCGAAATTGTATTCTCGTCCAGTGAGTTTCGTTTTTGATTTGACCGACCTAAAGAAGTGATTTTGATGTGAAATTGTAACTGGATTATCTTTGATGTGTCTACTGTGTTGTGGAAAAATTTCAGCCCTAACGGAGGTTGGATGGATTTTTAATGAGTTTTACAAAATGACTGCGCAGTTCTGCCAGATTTCTGTCATGTTAAAATAATGCTTGTTGTCAAGTTTGAATGAATTACAGGATGCATGTGTGATTAAGGAACGTATCTTATGGCGTGGTTATGTGTTATAAGTTGGGGTATACTATGGTGTGTTTCCTTATGTTGGTGAACGTTTGGGATGAGTAATTTAAGAAAACGATGAAAGGAACACTAGGATGATTCATTGCTGAATGATATGTGAATATATGAGAACATGGTTGTGAGATCTTTTTGAAGCATGATTATGTGTTGGAAGCATGAATATATGTGTTTGGATGAATGAATAGATAAACCCTAATTCGAATTTGTGAAGCATGAATATTGTGGTGTTCAGACAGTAGATTCCGACATGTGTTTGACTGACCAAACGATCTTATTTTGGCACGAATTTTTAGCTGAG
Organism: Salvia splendens; assembly: GCF_004379255.2. Lineage (NCBI taxonomy): Eukaryota > Viridiplantae > Streptophyta > Magnoliopsida > Lamiales > Lamiaceae > Salvia > Salvia splendens. The sequence goes on from NC_056052.1 coordinate 13,242,929, forward strand.
TAATATTTGAGATGTCTTCTGTCTTGTGTATATATCTCAGCCTCTTTTGATGAAAGATGAATATTTAATGAATTTTTAAAGTTAACTGCGCAGTTATGTCAGAAAGTGTGGATGAAGCGGGCTATTTTTGATATCTCCGGCAATAGTGCTCCGGGGCCGGATAGCTTCACGGCCACCTTTTATCAAACATGTTGGAGCACTGTTGGTTTGGATATGGTAGAGGCGGTGAGACAGGTTTTCCTTGGGGCGTTTCTCCCCCGGAGCATCACGGCGACGAGCATCGTTCTCATCCCTAAGAAGCTCACGCTGGAATCTTGGGGGGATTATCAGCCCATTAGCCTCTGTAATTTCATCAACAAGGTCATCACCAAAATACTTACAAAGAGACTAACCTCCTTCCACTCGCGGGTGATCGTGTAACACCCCGAAAAAAAAGAGAAAAAAAAATAACAAATTAATCTAATTAAATATTTTCCTAGTTGACTTGGTCATCAAGCTACATTAATTCAAATTTTAATTAGAGATTCTGCAGAGATTTTCTTCCTCCTCCGTGATCTGCAAATAAAATATCAAACAAATAAACTAATGTTTAAAAAAAGGAAAAATTACCCACTCTCTCCACACGTTAAAACCGTTCCCCCCTATCCCCTAAATCTCTCCCACATCCCAACTAAATCCTCTTCCTCTATAATATTTGCTGCACAATCCGTTTCTCCCGTCTCTGCAGCAAAACAAGATGCATTCTTTAATTTCCTACTCAAGGTAATCTTGCAAACTTCCTCTATGTTACACGTTTTTTTAAATCAACTCATTCGATCTTCTTCCGGCAGAAATCGAGAACCAAATTCGAGAGAGAGCTATCGATAATCCTCTCAAAATCCGTCGACGCTATACTCCCCCCTATTTCAAGTTTTAATCATCAGTTTATGCATAAGCATACCATCATCCGAACTAATCGCATAACTCAAGCATTTAACACAATTGATCACTCCCACGGTTAAATCGAAATACGAAAGAACTTGGTAAAGGAAACTTATCTTTCGGGGTGAATCGGGGCTGTCGATCTCGACGGTACAATGGCTGGATTGGACGGACAGCTCTCGAACCCTGGCGAATGGCGGCGTTCAGCGGCGAAGCGGCGTCGGGGCGACGGTTGCGGCGAAGGAGCCCGACAGCAGAGACCGAACGACGACCACCCCTCTCGCTGCAGCGGCGGAGGCGGGCGAAGGCTGACCCGACGAGCTGGGAAAGCAGCGACGGCGATGCTGCTGAGGTGCCATGCGACGGCGAGTCTTGCGATCTAGCAGCAGCGATGGAAGCACACAGCTGGGGCTGCTTTTGTCCGAACCAGCGATGGCAGTGGCGCACAAGGGAGTGATGACCGGCGACGAGGCTGGGCGAGGGCAGCTCGGTGCCGGCTTTGTGTAGACATCAGCATTGGCGAGGAAGCGAACCAGCAACTGAAGGTGGCGCTGATTTGAATGGCGTGGAGTGAATCGGAAAGGCGACGGTGATTTGGGGAAAATTCCTTAATTCTTTTTGGGACTGAATTAAAATGAAGAAGAAAAGAGGGGAAAGGCGATGGAGAGGAAATGATTCTGGGCTACCTTTTGGTTTGTGCCTCACAAATTAAAATGGAGAATAAGATGGGCCAAGTAAATAATTAATTTAGGCCAAATTAATTAAATCCTTGGGCTGATAATTTAATCGTGGGCAAATATTTGTTTAATTCTCGAAATGATTTGAAGTACGAAATAAATATAATTGCGGAAGGGAAAGTTGTGATAATTTAATTATGTGCTTGTATAATTTTGGTAAGTTATTTCGGCATTGCGGTGGAAATACGAGGAGCCAACGGAGGAACTTTGGGCGACCGCCGAATAATCGAAAACTGAGAAAACGAGATAAACGATTTTAATTAGGGTGGATTCATCTTATTTATTTACTTGATTCATTGTGTTGATTTATGTGTTATTTAAATGCTAAAGGTAATTCCGTGCAAGCGAGACGTGATATCAAGGGAAAAGAAATAATTTCGGATTAAGAACTTGAGGTGGGCTTTCTTTTTAAATAAGGGCTATGTCCTAAGTATATTTATTTTTGCGAAATATGTTTGTCATGCCATATTTTTGTATTGCTATGGGACTTATCTGAAGTGGCTTTTTCCATGTATGGTTAATCGAATTCGGGTCTGACTAAGGAGTGAGTCCCTACTCAGGCTAGTGTACACCCCGTAGATCGTGCGCTATCTCTTTGAGTTGGCCAGTCTAGTGGCTTGGAATGTGGCCACATTCCTTGTCATGTATGTTCAGACATGGTATGATGATGTTGATGATGTTGAGGCTAATGTTGATGATGATGTTGGTGAAATGTTTTAGTGACTCGGGCCCTTTCAAAGTTAAAACCCCGAGGTCACTCATTAACGGCGTGATAAATATTTTTATTGAAAATATTTTCGGCATGAGTCCACTGCGTGCATCAAGTACTCAGCCCTGCATGTGTTTTCCCTATGTGCAGGTTGAGCGATGACAAGCGCGGTGGGTGTTGAGCATGAAAGTGAAGAAGATAGTAAATAAAATTTTCTGAATATATTATATGTCTTCATACATAATAGTATTCTACTCTCGAATGCTTCCGCTGAATGTCGTTTCTTTTGAGTTTATGTATTGTTGAGATATAACCCCTTTGAGTTGTGAATTGTTGAGATGATACTCTGATTTTTATTCGAGCTATTCCCATTTGTTTCGAGCTATGGTCGAGTTGTGTTGTTTTCCCCTTTCTTCCCCGCTTCTTTAATCCTCCCCTAGTCGCGATCAACCGTGTTTTCTATCCTTAGAAAATGCGGGCGTGACAGAGTGGTATCAGAGCAATTTTTCTTTCCGCTCTGGACCCGAGAGTCTTTTTCTGTCTTGGTCTAGACTAAAATAATAAATAAAATAAAATAAAAGAAGATAAAATAATAATTATGCATTGAAGCTCAACACCCCGCTTCGCCACGCTCAACCAAGAAAGA